>NW_005871136.1:3682124-3686854 GCF_000147115.1 Myotis lucifugus
CCGGCTCCAGGTGCCAGCAGCAGTGTGGGCGCTGCAGCAGTGCGAGCGCCTGCAGGGCTGCAGTGCGCAGGAGCAAAGAATTTTCAGTAATCACCAGAGGCTTGCCCCGGTGACAGTGACCGGCACCCCACCTTGGTCTGGCGCCCCCACTCACCTGCTCCACCATCCCACCATGGCCGATGCCTGCCATGTTCTGTGCTCTGCCTCCTGCTGCCAACACCTGCCATGTTCCACGCGCACCCCCTGGTGGTCAGTACATGTCATAGCGACCAGTTGTTCGGTTGTTCTGCCATTTGGTCTATTTGCATATTAGGGTTTTATATATATAGGTGTGCAATGCACAACTCATTACATGCACTATCTTCTTTAATTCTCCCCAAACAGGCAAAATCATGGAAATTATTAGCCCCACCTTTCAACCAAGGATGTCTCCTCTAAGGCATAGGAACATCAGTGCAGCAGCAAAAACCTCTGCTACCTATTGGCTGAGACATTTGGACATCAAAATAAAAAGGGATTGGGGTGAAATGAAATAATCAACATAAAGTGCCAGGCACCCAGTAGGCATCCAGCAGATAGGAGCTCTGATATGTGAGGAAGGGGATAGTATAGCAAGTGGGTAAGATTTTAGCAAGTGGAGTGAAAAAAACCTAGGCTTCATTTCTGCACCTACCATCTGTAAGTGGTGTAATCCCGAGTCCTTCTGAATGTCTCTGAGCCTCAGTTTCCCCATCTGTAAAGTGGGTATTCGAGTACCACCTAATTCAGTGGTTGGTTGAAGGTTTAAATTAGGTAATGCATGTGAAGCATCTAGCACATTACTTGGATATAGTAAGTGCTCAACAAATGATTACCTATTTCCTACCTTCACAGTAGAAACCCAGCCCTAGGGTTTCATGTCAAAAGACCTCATCTGTACTCCCTGCACAGTGTGGGGAAATGTGTGGGGAAAGCTGTGTCTCACTCAGGGCCACCGTGCAGCTGAACTGGTTTAGGAGATGGGAGAGGAGCTGGGCTATAGCTGAAAGGGCCTGGGCTTTGTAGGTCATCACGGGTTCTGATCCTCCATGACCTTAGGAAAAGGACTCGCTTTCCCTGAGGCAGGGTTTCAGGGGTCCAGTGAGGGACTGTGGTTGTGTTGCTGAGACGGCGGCCCCAGGCTCTCCTTGGGCTGATGACTATTCTGAATGTCTTACCCTGCCTGTGGCTCCTCCTATCAGGGCGGGGCAGTTGGTGTGGCACTTTGCACTGTGGGGTTGGGGCGTGTCACAGGCTTGGGGAAAGGGGGCCTCTACCCTCCTGGGACACCTCTGACCGGTGGAGAATGGAGGCGCTCTACCACCTCTAGAGGCACTTCGTCAGCCAGCATTCTCAACACGAGAGGAAGCAGTCTCTCTCTGATAGATGAAACAGTGACGCCTGTGACCTTCACGTCAATGAAGGTCCCAGGCATTTGTGAGCGTGAGAGTCTCTGAGCCGAGTATTAACTTCAAAACTAGTTCAAAACTAGTTCGGCTTCAGACCCCCCACCTGTGGCTCGGCACCAGGAGATGAAAGAGGAGACGTGTGGTCTTTTGAAGAGAGACTAGGCCTGGCCCTTGTTCTGCCGCCCTTTGTAGCTGTGTCTTCCCTCTCCGCGTGCCTGGGAAGCAGCGGCCAGGTCCTGCTGGCGGGGCAGCTTTGGAGTCCCTGGAGAGGGCTTGGAGCACCCTTCACCCCTGGGCAGATGCCTTCGGGGCCACTCTCAGTGTGCATTTGGGGATCCCGGTAAAGATTACTCGAATTACACCCTAGCTGGTTTGGCTCAGTGGATAGAGCGTTGGCCAGCAGACTGAAGGGTCCCGGTCAGGGGCACATGCCCAGTTTGCGGGCCCGATCCCCAGTAGGGGGCGTGCAGGAGGCAGCCAATCAATGATTCTCATCGATGTTTCTCTCTCTCTCTCTTCCATCCTCTCTGAAATCAATAAAAATATATATATTTTAAAAAGATACTTGAATTATAACACTAAGGGCTTAGGACCATCTGAAAATGATACGGATGAACCCAGCAGGTTAGATTTAGCTTAGCAGATCCCCTCCAGTGTCACCAGTGCGGCAGCAGAGCCTTGCCTGTGTTTGCCCTGCACCTGGTGCCATCCTGCAGCCTGCTGGCTGTCACAGATCCTTCCCCGGGTGGGTGCTTCCTGATTCCTCACTCACTGTGTTCAGAGATGCAAGGAATCCCGGCACCGGTCTGTCCTCAAGGACTTTCTCGGGGAGCTGTGGAGCAGAAATGTACGCAGGAGAAGGAAGTGGTGGCTTCACCAGTGCCTCATTGGGCCCAGAATGAGGGGTCCTGAGTCCTTCAGTGTTCCGAGGAGTGAGCTCTTCCTGGAATGGTCAGGAAAAGCTGGGGGTGGATTTGAGCTGGGCTCTGAAGGCTGGGTAGGATGTGGGGCAGAAGGGAAGCGCATAAGGGGTAGAATGAGCTGGGCCCAGAGAGAAGGCAGGTCTGGCTGGAGTGGAAAGTTATGCCTGGCATCTGGGCATTGAGACTAGAGAGGGAAGCCTGGACCTGTTTGCGTCGCCCTGAGTGCCAGGTAGGGAGTGCGGGCTTGATCCATGGCACAGCCCTTCCTGCTGCGGCCCAGAGGCTGACCCAGAGCTCTCTGAGCGGATGGCATTGGTGAGAACGTGTTCTCACGGTTTCCCCTCCAGAGGGAACCATTGTCAGTGTTTGCCTTGTCTTCCTGGACATGAGACTTTTCTGTCCCTAAGTTCAAGGTGCAGACAGTAGAGACTTGGGGTTCTGGGACCTCAGGATTTCGGCAGTGGCCTGGGGTGTCCTGAGTTAAGCCCTGGATTCAGAGTGGATGAGGCCTTCCAGCTGGTGTAGAGCAAGTGAGAAAGGTGCTGCTGGGCCTGCACAGTTGGGAGTGGTGAGCACAAAGATCCCCCTTCCCCATCTCCTCCCAGAGACCCCATTACTCTTACAAGCTGTCACCCCGACATTACAGCCCTGTTCCTCATACTCTCATCATTCTGTCCTGTGAGACTTTGTGGTCCTCAAAGCTCCCTAAACACCATTCAAATCCATACCACTCACCATTGCAGATCACTCTGACCTTCCGGGGCTCCTTACAGCCACCAGAATTCAGTTCCAGTTCCTTGGCCCAGCAGCGTCTCCTCCACCTGTGCCCTCTACTCTGCCAAACCAAATGCCTCTCCCGTCCTCCGAGCCTTTGTTCATGCTGTTCCTCTGTCTGGGCTGCTTGGTCCTGGACAGCTCCGGAATGAACACCTACTCGTCCCTCAGAACCCCATCAAATGCTAGCCCTCATGGACCCAAATCTAATTCCCTCCCTCCAGAGATGCTAGTCATTCTCTTTCCTGCCGGTTCCCTCCTCACCTTGCACTCTCCTCTCCAAAGGTGTTTTCTTTTTCTGTTTTGCATGAAACTTCTTGTGAACTCTCTTGTTTTCTCTCCCCACGCTCCACCCGAGCCCCTCAAGGGCAGGAAATGTATCCCGGAGCCTGGCTTGGAACAGGGAAGAGTGCCCTTCCCAGTCGCTCAGGGACCATTTGTGACCTGAAGCAAGGAGACAGGCGAGGAGGGTTTCCAGCATGGCCTGTGCTGCTGCAGGGCTGGGTGTTTGGATCCCCTGCTGAAACCACATCCTCACTCCCACCCTGGTGCTGCTCCGTCTGACCTGTGCAAGCAGAAGCATGGCCCAGCCTCCTTGGGCTTGGGCGTGCTGCTGGCAGGCAGAGCTCCCAGCAGGCTGTCGGGCAGGAGGGAGGCCCAGCTGTCTCCGGGGCCCTGATGATTTCCCCCTGGACTCCTCAAGAACAAGGAAACGCAGGTTCTAGATTTGTGTGGAATACAAGTCATTCTCAGCTCTCAGACTATTCACTAATTCCGTAGGCAGTGTGAGATCTCAAAATCAACCTCTTAGGGTTTAAAAAGTTTGCTGCTGCATTGGCCGGGAATCGAACCCGGGCCTCCCGCGTGGCAGGCGAGAATTCTACCACTGAACCACCAATGCTCCAGCTGTCAGCAGCTGTGTGAGCACCTCCCTTTAATTCCAGTTCTGTTTATATACTGACTCGAAACATAAGGCCAGGCTCTAAATCTGCCACATCAGCACAGCTGGAAGAACAGGAAGCTTATGTGAAGGCAGCGGAGAGAGAGAGAGACAGAGACAGAGAGAGAGAGGTGCCTTCAGACCTCAAGACAGAAACTAGAGCTCAAGTCCTTAGTAGCAAAAAGCACATTGCAACTTTGGGTGACTTTCTCCCCTCTGATGTCTCTAATGGGTGGGTCCTTCCATTCCATGTCCACATGTTTGTTGAGTTGTTTTAAGGTTCTCGGATTTCACCACAGTTTCCTGCTGGAAACTGGCCAAGGTTGAGGGGGCGCAGCAGGAGTCCCCTCACTGGTGAAGGGCATGAGGGCCTCGTACCACAGCCAGCAGTGCCTCTGGAGAACCTAAGTGCTGCTCACGCACTCGCTGAGCAGGGAAGTGTGGTCAGGTTCACAGCCCTTGGGCTGCTGCAGGCCCGGCAGGGTTTGAGGAGACTGGCTCCTCCAGCGGGACCTCTGTGTGAGGAGGAAACCTGCCAGGGAGAGGCAAAAAGAACAGCGCTGCATTGGCCGGGAATCGAACCCGGGCCTCCCGCGTGCAGGCGAGAATTCTACCACTGAACCACATGCTCAGCTGTTTGCTGATGCATCTTCAGGGCTTTTCTCA
>NW_005871136.1:3687267-3712265 GCF_000147115.1 Myotis lucifugus
GGGGGGGGGGGGGGCACCTATGAAACTGACATTGAGTTTCCACCCGGAGGCCCTTGATTTATCCATAACCTCAGTCCTTGGGTGGGCTTGGTGGAATCTCGTTCTCTAAAGATCAAAGGAAGAGGCACCTCACAGGCCATTGCCCAGCCCCTTCCTGACGTGCCCGGCTCTGCTCTCACATCCACCAGCTCAGGAACCAGCCAGTTTTGTTCACCTGTTCGCACAGTGCCCGGCGCAGAAGAGGTGCCCCATACAGCTTGCTGCATTAAATCTCTACCGAACCCTGGCCAACCCCTCATTGAACAGCGTTTTTGCAGGAATGGTCACTGCCTCATAGGATGGCACGTTTATCTTTGATCAGCCCTAATTACTAGCAGGTTCCTGACACTGAGCTGGAACCACACAGACTAATGGGTGGGTACCTTTCGGACTTGATGGTCTTTAAAATTCTTCAAGCAAACTTGAGACCCTCATTTATGCAACAGGCAAGCAGAGTACCTGCCACGATGGGCACAAAGTGATCAGAGAGTCTAGGCAGCTGCTTCGAAAAGTCCCTAATCCCCAGACTGCCCTCATTCCACCTTCATCTGCTGCACTGGTCCCTTGTGCCTCGATAATGGGTGGTCTTCCCCTCCCCATCCATCTCGGGCTTCTTCATACTCTTTCTGAAGGACATCGTGTCTCTGCCTTTGTGTCCACTGGGCTCTGCAAACAGAGTCTGGTCCCCGGTGGACCTGAGCCTCCTCTACTCTCCTCCACTCGGGCAGGGCTGCCTTGGGAGCATCCCCTAGGTGACCACAGGCGCCATGAGCCCAGACCTCCCTCCTCCCTGTTAGCATCCCTCACCAGGTAGACACCTCAGAGCCATATCTGTACTTCCTCTCCCGTATTACATGGGCCTCTCCTGCTTTTCTGCAGAAAGTAAAACAGTCCCTCCCTTTCTTTCCCCTGGGCTCAGCCACACTCAGCCTCTCCTTCCGGACCCTGCTCGCTGTGGGGCTCTCCTGTGGGGATTTTCATTGTCCTTCTGTCAGCCCAGCCTTCCCAGGCTACCAGCAGAAGCACTGCATTACAGCCCAGATCTGAGCCTGTCACCCCACTGCTGGAAAACGTGCCGGGTTGACGTTTCCTGTAACTGTCTCTGGTCACTCCTTCCGCACACCAGACTCCTCGTCCTTTCCTAAACGTGATGTCTTTTCAGAGCTCTTTGCCTTTGCTTCCCTGTCCCTGCGATAGGATGCCATGCCTTCCTCTCCCTTTACCTGAAAAATGCCTATTGATCTTCCTAAGATCTGGCTCAAATGGCACCTGCCAGTCAGCCCAAGAAAGTTAGCCCGTGGCATTTTTCTTGCTTCTGTAGCATCAGTGTGGCTTCTGTAGCCACACTGCTACAGTTTCGTGCTTGTTTGTGTGTGGACCTTGCCCGTTGGACGGGGACCTGGTTCAGCACCATCCTTGGAAATAATGACTGAGACCCAGAAAACCTCTGGCCCTCTTGCGTGCCCAAAGGGAGGGTTGAGCAAGTGTTGAGTAAAGATGGTTGATCAACTGACAACGCATTGTAGTTTTTGTTCTCCAACAAGACGTTCATTTGCATTGTGTCAGATTCCCAGAAGTGAGATAGCCCCACTGTTCCTCATTCTGTTGTACACAAAGGGAAACTGAGACCCATTCATTTGCATTCTGCCAGATTCCCAGAAGTGAGATGGCCCCCCTGTTCCTCATTCTGTTGTACACAAAGGGAAACTGAGACCCAGAATAGGGAACAACCGTGACCCAGCCAGCGCCTCCCAGTCAGCAGCAGACCTGGCAAAGGCCTCCCCTGACATGCCTGCTCCCAACTCCTCTTTCTAAACCGGTCATCTCCCCACCTCCTGCCAGCCCCAGGCCCTGGAGCAGCAGCCGGGATAAGCTGATTGCACTGGTCCTGCAGCCCCTCTCCCTCTCTCTCCAGGCTGGTCCGGGAGTTCGTGGCCCAGAACAACACCGTGCAAATCAAGCATGTGATCCAGACCCTGTCTCAGGAGTTTGCCTTGTCTCAGCACCCCCACAGTCGGAAAGGGGGCCTCATCGGCCTGGCTGCCTGCTCCATCGCGCTGGGCAAGGTGGGCCTTTCTCCTGGAGGGACAGACACACCAGTCATGGCCTTGACTCTGACCCAAGACCCTACAGGGCTTTGCAGACCTGTGTTTTATTGCTGTTCTCTCCACCCTTGCAGCCTTATTCCCTGGCCTGGCCCCTATCCTGGGAGGCCAACCTTCAGAGAGTCTTTAAACCTAGCCCCACACAACGACCTGGGATGTCAGGTGGCACTGGGGTCTGGGGGCCTGTGAGGCTAGGGGCTGGCCTTTTTTGACCTGTTTCTCCTCCTCCCCACCCCAGGACTCGGGGCTCTACCTGAAGGAGTTGATCGAGCCGGTGCTGACCTGCTTCAATGACGCCGACAGCAGGCTGCGCTACTACGCCTGCGAGGCCCTCTACAACATCGTCAAGGTGGCCCGGGGCGCCGTGCTGCCCCACTTCAACGTGCTCTTTGACGGGCTGAGTAAGGTGACGGCTCCTCACTCTGGCCGGGCTGAGCTCGCTCCGCCCCCCTAACTTGACCTTCCAGGACTTGAGGGCTTGGGCCCCTTTTCCCAGATGCAGGCCGAGCAGATAAACACATAGTTGCCAGGGACACTTGTCTGTTCGATCTAGCGATTTTTTTTAACGGGCTTGTATTTACATATTTTCCCATTTCTCTATTAATTTACCCTTACTGCATTTTATGAAAGTACCAGTCCACCGCAGATTGGAGGGGAAAGCTGATAGTTTGGAAAGCCTAAACTTCCCTGTAGAAGGTGAAGGTGGTGCATCCGTATACAAACTGTATTTCCCCTGTGGGAGAGCACTAGCCCGGGAGCACTAGGAGAAGCGCTATGTAGGAAGGCCTTGGAGTCCCTACGGCCCTCCTCCTCTCAGTGCGTGGAGCTCCCTCCCAGGCACCAAGCTGATGCCATAGTCACTGCTGGGGTATCAGCCTCACGGCTGCCTTGGTCTCCTCCTCCCAGAGTGGAGAGCGGACCCAGCAAGTTAAGATCCAAAACCCTGAGAAAGGCCGACAGGAAGCAGCCTCCTGGCCCAGGGGCAGAGGGTTATGGGACTTCCTGCAGGTCCCAGAAGGCCCTGACAGAACGGGATGTCCACCCAATCTCAGTTCCTTAGCCAGGTCCCATTTTGCCCATCCCCACTTCCCCCGCCTTCTTTCGATTTGTTCCGAGCTGCGCCAGGGCCTGGCCGTGGGTTTTCCGTCGATGTCTTGACCTCTGCCATCTCTCTCCTCTGTGTCTCTCGTAGTTGGCTGCTGACCCAGACCCCAATGTGAAAAGCGGATCTGAGCTCCTGGACCGCCTTTTAAAGGTATTTGTACTCATTCCCACTTTTCTTTCTAGAATCTATTTCTCACATCTGTCTGTATAACTTATAAATTCTGTCACTGGGACACTCCTAATTTGTTTAAATTTGTTCATTTACATGCAGTAAAAGTCACTCTTTGATGTACAGTTCATGGATGTTTATCCTTACCTTGGCTGGGCTTGATGAGTGTATGGACTTAGGTCACTGGCGCAAGCAAAATACAGAACCCCATTTTCCTCTGTGGCTGCCTGACCCCTGGAGCCAGCCCTGGGCAGGACTTGGGCCAGGTCAGGCAGCCCCTGCCTCTGGCTCACTCAGCAGCTCACGCGCCTTTGATCCACAGGACATCGTGACGGAGAGCAACAAGTTTGACCTGGTGGGTTTCATCCCTTTGCTGCGGGAGAGGATTTACTCCAACAACCAGTACGCCCGGCAGTTCATCATCTCGTGGGTAAGGGCTGGTCCCACACACTTTCTCCAGCCGTGACGAGCCTCTGGCTTGGTCACATCTCCTCTCTGGACACCTGGCCAGGTCCTGTGGCTGCAGAGGAGCCTCATTATTAATCTCATAGCTAGTGATGCCAGATAATCTGAACACACGTTTATTCAGCTTGTCCCTGGTGAGGATACAATTCTTTCCTTTTTCTGAGAAACTCCAGTTTCCCTTGAAAGCCAATAGGCTACTTCTGGCTGTCACACCTCTTCTAGCTTGTCTGTCCCTTCCCATGTACTCCCTGCTCCCCCATGGCATCTGAATTTCCTGGTGGTTACATTACTACTCCCCTGCACTTTTAACCAAAGCCATAGCTGCTAGCACCCTCCGCCCGCATGTGCAGGGGGCACCTGCAGGGCCAGGAAATGCTGCCTCAGCAGGGCCCCTCCTCACTGCCCAGGCCCAGCGGGTGGGGGAGGAGGAGACGATGGTTCCGGGCTGGTGTAACATTCCCTCCTGTTTCTTCCCCTGGGTCAGATCCTGGTTCTGGAGTCCGTGCCAGACATTAACCTGCTGGATTATTTGCCAGAGATCCTGGATGGACTCTTCCAGATCCTGGGTGACAACGGCAAAGAGATTCGGAAAATGTGAGTGGAGGAAGGAGGCAGGCAGCTGCCACCGTCCGGGGCCCCTCAGTGCGCACACATATCCCACACCAACGGGCAGGCGGCAGCAGAATAACAAGTTCCCGCTTTTCTTCCTGCTTATGTGCTTCCCACCAGGAGGAGCTAAGAGCTCAACCCCCTGCCTCTGAAAAACATTCATCTGACAAGTTCAAAGTGTCGTTCCATCTGGGAGGCCAGCCCAGAGCAGAAATGGGCCCTGGCTGCCATATGCCACACCCCTTCTCCTCTCTCATTGGCAGGTGCGAAGTGGTCCTTGGGGAATTCTTGAAAGAAATTAAGAAGAACCCCTCCAGTGTTAAGTTTGCTGAGATGGCCAACATCCTGGTGATCCACTGCCAGACCACGGGTGAGTGTGTGAAGGCCCAGGCACCGCCACCCCCTCAGGAGCTCCTTTCTCTCACCCTCTGGGAAAGTCCCGGTAGGAGTGGGACCAGCGCAACACTGGATCCGGAGCAGAGGAGCGCCGGGTCCTTGTGAGAGAGATCCGGTTCTCTGTCCACATGGAGGCCCTTTCCTTGGCCGGGCCCTGGAGGGTGCAAAATCTGGAGGCCCTCTTGGTGGGAAGCCCGGCCTTAGCACCGTGAATTGAAATGCTTGGGGTTAGGATTGTGTTTCCGTTAAACGGCTTCTGTTGAGAATCAAACCACTGCAAAATGTAACTGCTGGGCACAGCAGACTTACTATTTATTGGTCACGAGTCTGCGGTCCACTGGGTGGTTCTGCTCGCCTGGGCGAGGTGTGGCTGGGCTTGGTCCTGCACCTACAGTCAACTGGAGGGTTAGCTGCAGCTCCGTGGTCTAGGGTACCTCCCTCGTGTCTGGTCGTTGGCTGGCTGTCACCTGGAGCAGCAGGGGCAGTGGGTCCACTTGCCCTCTTCCAGCAGGCAGCCCAGTGCACTCATATAGAAGTGAGCAAGGCCTTTGGAAGCTTAGGCTTAAACCAGGCACATCATCACGTTACCACCTTCTGTTGGCCAAAGTGGCAAGGCCAGCCCAGAGTGAAGAAATGGACTCAACCCTTGATGAGAGAAGCTGGGCAGCCCCATTGTGGTGGGCACGGACGCAGAGAGGGGTAGAGAACCATGGCTGCTCTTACAGTCTGCCACAGGTTGTTGCTCTGTTCCAACATAAAACTGTATGTACTCAGGTGAGGCAGAAAGCAAGGGTGAGAGAGTACTGGTGAGGCCAGCAGCAGCATAAGCCCTTGGGACCTCCCAGTCCCATCTGTGGGCATGGTCCATGGGAGGGAGCATCTCGCTGCTCATGCTGACCGTCCTGGAACCCGCCCCTCCCTCTGCCAGACGACCTGATCCAGCTGACAGCCATGTGCTGGATGAGGGAGTTCATCCAGCTGGCCGGCCGGGCCATGCTGCCCTACTCCTCTGGGATCCTGACCGCCGTCTTGCCCTGCCTGGCCTACGACGACCGCAAGAAAAGTATCCTTTGCTCTGGAGAAAGGAAACGAGAGCAGCCCCACAGGGCGCTGTAAAGCTGCAGGACCCTGGAGTGGGGGTGGGTTTCCCTTGGGATGGGTCCCCTCCAAATAGTCCCTGGGATCAAGGGAACAGGGGGTGTTGCTGAACACAGACTGGGAGCGCCAAGACAGCACCGAAGCTGTCCCTGCTTACAGATCTGGAGCAGCTCCCTGGGCCCACACTTCCAACCCCTGAGCTCACACTGCCCAGCCAGGGTGGGGAAATCCTGTTGGTGGGACGTCCACCAGGAAGGGGCCCTACAAGTCACAGGAGCATCTTGAGGGGACATCAGTGTGGCAGGAGGACATGCACTCTGTTCAGACTGCCTGTCTGCCCACTAACATGCCCCTGAAGAGGACCAAGCCCTGACCGATGCCAGTGCACTTGGGCCTAGGGAAGCCCCCCGATGGGGATGCTCCTTACATCAGTGGACCCAGGCATCAAGGAGGTAGCCAACGTGTGCAACCAGAGCCTGATGAAGCTGGTCACCCCTGAGGACGACGAGCCTGAGGAGCCAAAGCCAGTGGTGCAGAGGCAGGCAGACCCCAACCCCGACGACGCCTTGGCGAAGCAGGAGGGGACAGGCAATGGTGAGTAGGCTTTGCCTCCTGCCCCCACCTCCCAGGCCGGGCACCAGGGAACCAGAGGTCGTAGTTGATTTGGGGCCTCACTAACTACTTCCCATCTGTTAACTCATGACAACCCAATAAGGTAGGAAGTGCTGTTGTCCCCATTCTGCAGACGGACACGGGAAGATAGATAACACGACCAGGACCTGGCAATTGCTAAGTAGCAGAGTTGGGATTTGAACCCTAGCAGTCTGTCTACAGAACCTGTGCTCTTAACACTTTTGCTTTAAAAACCATTACTCCTCTCCTTAATCTTTCCCTGGGCTCAGCTACAGAAATCGTTTTCCGTATGGGAAGGGTGGAGCGTGGCAGTACAGGTCTCTTGAATCTTGGCTGCAGACATGCAGCAACCCAGAAGCTGGCTGCTCTTACCGCCCGTCATCCTCACAGGGGGAGCTTACTCAGTCCGTGGGAATTCTGTCAGAATCAGTGTCTTTAAAAAACGAAATGGCGCTGCTCTCCTTTCAGACTCCTTTAACATCATTGTCTTGTTTCCTGTAACATGAAGAAAACCATGTTTCTGCCGATTGGAGTCCGGAGTTTGACCCTCTAAATGTCATCTAGAGCTGACTGTTTTTCTCTCTTGGATGTCTGTCCTCACTGAGAGGTCACTGGTCAACTTTGGGGTGATGTTCTCCTTTACAGAATCAGCCAGAGAGTACATTGATACGGAACCTACTCAGATCTGTAAGCCTGGGACTTTCTCCCAGGAGCCGAAAGAATCACTAATGCGTTTTCTCCCAAGGCCACTCTGTCTGAGCATTTCAGGCACACTGCCCCCTGGGCCTCCTCCCATGGGTGTGGCATGCTGGATTCTTTCAGGTGTCACGTTACAGCGGGGCCTGGCCTCTGTGGGCCACAGTAGCAAAACAGCTGGAGGCAGAGCAGCACGCAGCTGGAGCATTGGTGGTTCAGTGGTAGAATTCTCGCCTGCCACGCGGGAGGCCCGGGTTCGATTCCCGGCCAATGCAGCAGCTGGAACCTTTTTTGGCAGCTCCTTGAAAAAGAAAACTTGGGCAGATAAGTGAGTAGGAGCCTCCCAAGGCAGGAGCTTTCTTTCTGAGAGATATTAGAAGAATCTCGGGCAGAGACACATTTTGTAAACTTTTCACTGATGTCTGAGTATTTTTTCATCTTTTCATTTTTGATTCTCGTTTTAGAAAATTTGGAAAGTGGGGGGAAATATAAAGAAGCAGGACTGTTCCCACCAAGAGGCAATCAGTATTATAATTTTGGCGTATTTTTTGCATTATGTGTATTTGAGGTCATACAGCTTATACAGGGTGGGGCAAAAGTAGGATTGCTTATGTGGCAACCAGTCAGGCCTCTGGAAAGGAACCACCATCCTGTCGTCGTGGTAGCGGCTGAGAAACCACCTGGAGCGTTGGTGGCTCAGTGGTAGAACTCCTGCCTGCCACCCAGGAGGCCCGGGTTCCATTCCTGCCAAGGCGGCATAATCATCTCATGTTTTAGAAAGCTTTCCTTAGCTTCCTGGAAACAGCTCCCTGCTCAGGAGAATCTTATCTTAACCAAGATGCATGCAGGCAACTTGGCTTCAGATTTTACTGCCTCATAAACAGCCTTTCGGCAGACACAGAGCTCACTTTACGGTAGTTCCCAGAGATGGCAACAGCTAATTTGGGGCTCCGCATCCACTCCAGCCCTGCTTGTACTAACCAGCACTTTACCAAGGTGCCAGGAGAAGGTGCCAGCAGGCCAGGAGAGTGATGATTTAACTAGTCGACGGGTGCATCCCAACCTGCGCCCTTCCTCCAGTTCTTCTGTTCCTCTCTTCCGACCGGGTCCTCCTGCCTGTTCTCCCTCACCTGTGTCTCCCTCCTGGCTCAGTCTGTCGCTGCGTCCCACGGCACACCACGTTCTTCACCGCACGCCTCTGGGCCACACCCACGGGAGGCTTGTCAGCCAGGCCCTCTGTGGGTGAGCACGCACTCACACACACTGCTCACACACACTGCTCCCTCGCCTCTCACCACGGGCTCCGGTCGGGGCAGGCTCCCGTGGGTGCCACGCTGCGCCCAGCCCTCTGCTTTCTCTGGCTCTCCCTCAGCCCTGCTGCTGGTGGGGGTCCAGGGCAGGGTCCCTCTCTGACTCTGAGTTCCTGTGGCACGTAATGTGTCTTCCCTGTCCCTCTCCGTGACTTCCCCAATTGTCGCAGGTGTCGTGACCTGGATTCTGGGGCCAGAACCGCCTGCCGGTGTCCAGCTCTATTAACTACCTGTCTGTTGCCTTGGGCCAGTGGCTTGGTCTTTCTGTGCCTCAGCTTCTGTCTTTGTTGAAGAGGGCAGCAGTGATAACACAGTGTGATGGCGAGTTTCAGACAAGAGCTTTGCATGTAAAGCTCTTAGCACATGAGAGAGGCACTCAGTTACGGGCGCTTTAGTGTCTGGTTGCTTTCCTTCCGGTTATAATAGATCCATCTCCTTAGCAGTGTTCCCCTTGTTTTATCACCAGCCTTGCCCAGGTGGTAATGGGCCCCTGCTGGGTCCTAAAGGAGGGAACAGAGAGGGTCGGGATTGAGGTTCATGTGGCAAGTGAGGAGCAGAGCTATAAATAGGGCTTCCGTGGAGGGCTGGTGACTGGGCAGCATGTGATGGGCCCATCCATTGCAGAGTTCTGATGCAGTGGGTGTGTCAGCACCTCCTGTGGGCTCTGCAGATGCAGGCGATGAGGCCTGGAACCTGCCTGCAGGAGCCCAGGACAGGTCTGCAGGTGAGTCACCATGTGACTCTGGGCATGATCACAGGGCCGGCTGCCAGGCTTCAGGGAGGCTATTTGAACTGGATCCTTTCTTTCTCTTTAGCTTCCACTCTCCCCCCATCCTCACCTCCATTTTATACTCTAATTATAAAGGAAATACATGTTCCCTGTAGAGATTTTGGGGAAGAAACAGAGACATTCCTACTGGGCGAAAGCAAAAAGTAAACAAGTTAAATATATTGTCTGGCAAATATATTTAGCAGCGTGCATCAAAGGCCTTAACTATTTAAGAATTTCTTTCTTAGGAAATAAATAGGTAAGGTTTTTCCTTTTTAACACCTAACAGATGGTAGCCCATTTATGGTCATAGCAAGCCTGTGGTGTCGACACTGTCATCACCCCACTATACAGGTGAGGGAAAGTCACGTGACCAGCCCACGGGTCGCACAGCCAGAAGGAGGGGAGTCAGGCTCACACCCAGCCCCAGGGGCCTCAGAGTCTCTGCTCATAGCGATGTTTACACTGCGGTTCTCGGATGAGGAAATTAATACAAAGGGCAGCCAAAGGTGCTTGGCCTGACTGGGGTCCCAGAATTGCAAAGGAAAACAATGTATGGTTTTTATTCGGCTTGGCAAACATTTAAAAGATTACTGGTATCCCTGTGGGGCTTTGTGGGAATGACTATGCCTCCATTCTTGAATATATATCGGTAGGACCTTCCTAAAGGGCCACTTGGCAATATTTGTTGGGGTGTCAGATGCCTGAACATTCTACCAGCAGCCCCCGTGTTCATGGGATCCTGGAGAAATGCTTACCCTCGTGCATAAGGAAGCACGGGAGAGATGTAAACGAAATTAGGAAACAATCGAAATTAATTGGAAGCCAGCTTCCGACATCACATCATTTCATCTATAAATAGGTGTGTTTCTGAAAGACGAGAGGGGAGAGGCGCCAGAGGCAGGGAGCTCCAGCTGCTTTTCCAGGCTGCTGGTCCAGGCCGGCCTGCCCCTACCCCCCACCCCCCTTCACCACACACTCCCTGTTCCTGGGGCTGCTCAGCAGGTCCAGCTCATGCCCAGCCCTTCCTGCCCCCACCGCGCTGTGCCACATCCCCCAAAGGTTCTCTCAGCTCAGATTTTCTGTTGAACATGAAATGAAGGTCCCCTTACTAGGGGGTGAGGGTAGCTTCACATCCATACCTAGAATAGCACCGCTCTAAGACATAGTACAAAGTGAAAAAAGCAAGTTACAAAAGACAGTCTCTGATTCCATTTATGTTTCCAAAACAAAAAGGAGGATTAGCAAAAGATGAGAGGGTACCTGCCTAACTGGTTCAGCAGTTTCCTGCTCGGAGAGTGAAGATCAAAGGCTGAGGAGCGACGGGCTTGGCTTTGTTTTTGACATTTTTAGAGTGAGAAAAGGTTTTACTTGTATAATTTAAAACTGTTAAGAGGCCAAGGCTGGTACCATTTGAACACTATGAGTAATAATAGTTTTAATTTGAACCCCCAGAATAAAGTATCTATGGGTCCGTAATGATACAGACGGGTGGATGGATAGATTGCTAGATAAATGGAGAAGGGACAGCTCTTCCTTAGAGCTGGCAGCTGTTCAGCCTTTCCGGGAGTTGCCAGTCTGGTGTCCATTCCCAGCAGCCGTGTCTGAGGCTTCCAGTTTCCCCAGTCCTCACCACCAGGTGTTACTGTTACCTCTCGTGTATGTTAGCCATCCTCGTGGGTGTGAAATGGCATCTCGTTGCAGTTTTGCTTTACATGTCCCTGGTGGCTAACGATGTTGAGCATCCCAGAAGTCACGTTTAACATCCATGCCCTCGAGCCAGAAGTCCCTTCTGTCCTTCCCCGGATGTGTCCGGTGCTGGTCCCTCTCCTTGCGAGGTCACGTGCCTAAACTCGTACAAGCATGGGTCTTCTCCCCACACTTTGGGGAATGAGCAGGCCTTGGGTCTTCAGGGCTCCAGAACCATGTTCCTTGTCTAGGGCCGGAATCAAGGTGTGGGGGATCCGAGAGTCTGTGTTTTTATAACCGGGATCTTGTTCATTCGAAAGACCCCAGCAGCCTTTAGCATGACACGTTGTTCCTCTTGCTCTCCCAGGAGGCCCCGATGTGTCTTGTGACTCCAGCTTCAGTAGTGGCATCAGTGTCTTCTCTCCAGCCAGGTGAGTGGGTGTTCAGCCAGAGGTGTTTGTGGAAAGCCAGCAGCCTAGACCTTTCTGGGTGCAGGAAACTGCAGTGAAGACCCGAGGCAAACTGCGTGGGGCCGCCACTTATGGGCACAGGAGGTGCCTGGTGAGGGGATCTGAGACACGGAGAAAGCCCACCCCACCCAGCTCTGATGGACAGATAGCTGTCGGAGGGGAGTGGGGGTTAGAAGCTCCTGGAGGTCAGAAGCATAACTAATATGTGGTGACTGCAGTAGGACACTTACCGACACCGCTGCCCAGCACCTTTTGCTTGTCCAGGAGAATGTGGGGCTGACAAGACTGGCATGGGAAGGCTGTTTGAAGACAGTCTGGATTACAGGCGGTCATTGGTTGAGTCCAAGTGCATGGACATGGACTGTGTGGGCAGCAGGGGCTGTCCTCTTCTAGGCTCCTGGGTCAGCTGTAATTGCACAGCCTTCCACATGGGGGCAGTGCAGGCCAAGCATTGAGATCATTCCCTTCCTTCCAGCCCCCTCCCTAGTCTGCAGGGTGATGGCATTCCCCTGGGGAAGGAGTCATCACCGTGCTGTCCTTCTCCGAGTAACTCTAAGGACGTGGCCCATCTCGCTTTTTCCTTGGGTGGAATTGGCACTGGTGGGGCCGGAGTGGTTGGCGATGCTCCTGCAAAGGGTTTCTTCCCTTTGAACTCAGGCCTGGAAAACCAGTCCCTCTGGAAGGAAAAATGCACTCAACCCCAGGAGGCTCTGTTCTCCCCAGACCCTTAGGATCTTCCTCCTTTTACATCATTTTCCATTTATTCTTCTCTCTAAGGACCCTGTGTCTGTTTTCTAAGTGTGCAGGTGCTGATTATAAACACGCACTACTCCTAGGACCATTCGCAAGTTGTTCAAGCAAACCAGTAAGCATCCTTCGTTCACTCATTTCAGTTAGTTGTCGTGCGCTCCGGCACCTGCCTGTGTTCAGCCCTGCAGGTTCCAAGGGGGAGATACCGCCCCTGAACATGGTCCTTGACCTTGAGGTTCTCTGTGGGGAGGCAGAGAAATAATCAGGAAGTTACCAGAAAGGGTAGTGTTGGGGGCAAGCGATAGCGCCTGAGCTGCGGCTGGAATGGTGGCTGACGGGGATGAACACTCGGTGGCTGCGTGCTTCCTAAGCCCTTGCCGTGCCGGCTACTTTGTGTCACATCATTAGACTTTGCCGACGTTTAAATCCCATGGGGTCCGTGGTGTTATTATCTGCATGTTAGGGCTGAGGAGGGACAGGAGATCCCCGAGCTGCTGTGCAGAGAACTCATGTAGGAAGGATTCGGGAGCGTGCAGACTGGTCAGGAGGGCTAGAGGCTCAGCCTGAAGGGGTGGCAGCGTAGGGAGGAAGTTGGATAGATCTGAGATCTGTTTTGAAGATAGAACTGACAGAATCTGCTAGTGGGATGGAGTGAAAGGAGAGAAGTGACTGAAAGAATAACTTCTAGGTTTGGGGCTTGAGCCAAATCAGGATACTGTGGTGTCATTTCCCAAGTGGGAAGGAGGGGCAGGTGAGTGAGAGGGCCAGTCAGGAGCTCTGTCAAAGGTGGCTCTGAACATCGCCTAGAGCGGTTAAGGGGGCAGGTGTGGGGGGTGAATTCTGGAACGTGGGGAGAGATCTGGATGGAGAAGCAGGGAGACAGGTGTCCCACAGAGGACATAGACTTGTGTTCTGGGGGCTGTGGGAGCCAGCAGTACCGGCGGAGTGAGGGACAGACCTGTGGTTTAGAAGACCCTCTGGCAGCCGGGGGAGGACAGGTGAGGGAGAGGACAGACTGACAGCGGAGGGGCCTGTTGCAGACGCGTCACTGTAACCTAGGCTGCAGGGATTGTCCTAGGCCCGTGGTCGGCAAACTGCGGCTCGCGAGCCACATGCGGCTCTTTGGCCCCTTGAGTGTGGCTCTTCCTAAGCCTTAGGAGTACCCTGATTAAGTTAATAACAGTGTACCTACCTATATAGTTTAAGTTTAAAAACTTTGGCTCTCAAAAGAAATTTCAATCGTTGTACTGTTGATATTTGGCTCTGTTGACTAATGAGTTTGCCTGTTGACTAATGAGTTTGCCGACCACTGTCCTAGTCCATGGGAGTCCGTGTATCTGCATCTCTCTCTCTCTCTCTCTCTCTCACTGCACCAGGCAGGTCCTCCTCTCTTGTAGGGGAGTCCCACTTTCTAGGCGTACATCCTGACTCCACCTTGCCTGGTGTGTGGCTCTGGGCAAACAGCTTGGCCTCTCCCTGCCTCGGCTTCCTCGTCTGGAGACTGGGTGGGATGATGGCACCGACTTCATAAAGGCCTGAGCTTAAGTGAGCTGAGCCGTGTACGGAGCATAGGATGGGCCTGGCCCACAGAAAGCACTTTACACTTTCTGCTGGAATTGTTATTGTGAGAACCTCGTTATTAGCCCCACTTTACAAATAGGAAACAGGCCCAGAGAGGTTAACTTTTGCCCAGAGCCATTCAGCTAATTAGTGGCCATGTTGGAACTCCAGCTTGGTCTGTCTGACTCCAGAGCCACACGGTAATCTCTGTTGCTTGCGGCTGGAGAGCTGCAGGAGCTCTGCACATTGGCCCCGTCAACTCCCTGACACGGGAGCCCTGGACGGCTTTGCCGTGTGAACAGGCTTCTGCTCTGATGCTGAGGGCCATGGGGTCGTCGGACATTCAGTTCAGGTCCCTATAACGCCGGGGGCCCTGCACATAAACTAGGCAAGCACTTGGATCTAGAAATTGTGCTTCCCAACTTTTAGCATCTGCTGATTGGAAAAAAAGAGTAGAAACAACTCTTTTTTTGTTTTTTTTGTGTAGTTTTAGCTTCCTTTTGAGATATGACATGTGAGTGCTATAAAGAGTTAGACATTGCAGAAATAAAGTGCCGCCTCCCAGAGAGAACCACTGGAATTTACAATTATTTATAGGTAGTATCGGAAGCATTATTCAGTAAAGAGGTATTTTAATAGCCACTGCAGCGCCATGCATTTGGAAATTGTAGCACATACACAAGCAAGACATTCGTTATGAGGTGCTTTATGAAAAAACGCTCAGCGAAAGTGGGGCTTTGCAGACACCTTGAAATAACTCAGGAGCCCCAAGAGTGATTGGTCTAGACTTGTTGGAACCCACGCAGAAACGTATTTTAAACGGAGTAAACCAGGGCAGGGGGTGCCCCATGTCGGGCTCCAGCCCAGCAGCTCGGGCTGAGCACGCCACGCAGCATGCGCTCCCCAGGAAGGGCCCGCTTTGCAGAGTCCTCGCTCCCCACTGAGCATGCTCAGAGCCCAGCACACAGCAGCCCAGAGCCGCCTCGGAGGCAGGTGGGATCATCAGTTCTCCCTTTCCCGACACCGAGAACGGTCTCCCGGTGTGTGCCTGCTTCCCTCGACCTGCACCTCCAGCCAGTCACGGAAGTGACACCGGGAGAGTGTCTCCAGCTGAGAAAGGAGTTCTCGGTGCCTCTCTCAGCCTCAGTTTCCTCATCTGTGCATTGAAGGACCCGGTTACATGAACTGTGAGGTCCTTTCAGCTACATAGTGTGGTTGACGCCTCCCCCTCCAGCAGCCTGAAGGTGCCATGTCTGGGAGGTGTGCTGTGGCTGGCATTTGCTGTGAGAAGGGTCAGAGACTCCTATGCCAGTTCGCATACAGACTCCTTAAAGTCCTCCCTTGGTTATTTGGCCCTGACAAAGGGCACCTGAGGGAGATGCCACCATGGCTGGTGCTTGCTTTCTGCCCTCAGAGACACTGAGCTGACCAGAAGCATCTCAGGACCGTCCAGCCTGGGGATCACTAGACTTGGGGTGTCCCCCATAGACACCAGCTTCCCCAGCGTCCCCTCTCCCTCACGGAGACTTCGTCTGCCCTCCTGATGAGAAGATACACTGAAAAGTGTGTGTGACAGCCCCTTTCTTCCTCCACATGTGGGGCTGCCGTCCTGCTGCCCCTGCCAGGGGACAGTTGGAAGCGATGCCACCATGGACTCGCCTGAGCCTGGCCCTTTCGGGCAGGGGGTCCGTGTGGTCAGCAAGGCCAGCCTGGACTCAGACTGCCCAAATTCAGACCGCCAGCTCCACCACTTCCTGTGTGTAACCTTGGACAGGTTACTGATGTCTCTGTGCTTCCGCTTCCTGGTCTACAGATGGGAATAACATTGTAACACTGTATGGGCCTCAGGGAAGTGAGGCTCTGCAGGTACAGAGCTCAGCACAGTGCCTGACAGAGTGTTTACCCAAGAAATGTGAGTTACCATTTCCAGTACCACGTCCTCCTCATTGATACCAGAGCCCTGCGTCTCCCCCACCCCCAGCCCGAGGTTCATACACACCGCGGGGCCTGAACTGCGAATGGAGTAGTGGGAGCTGGCCTTGGCCCTGACTTCCTCCCCGCCAGCAGCTCAGGACAATGCCATTGCTGCACCATGCAGCTCTGAGTCCCCAGGAAAGTAGACACAAGGCCCCTCCTCCCAGGGGAGTCATTTTAACTAAGAATGGGGCAGGCACAGGGTACTCCTTCCAGCGGCAGCCAGAGCGTGCGGTTCCTGCTGGGGAAAGGGACTCACCAGGCCTGACCTCGGGCTCGGGGAGTGAGGGAAGCAGGGGCGGAGGAGGGTTGGTTTCTGTTCATTCCCCTCTGCCTCCGAGCTCCTGCCTTGGTGAGGCCTTGGGCTGTGTCGGTTCCTGGAGTCCCGCAGCCCAGGATCCCTCCAGCAGAGAGGAGATGTGAGGGAGCTCCCCGAAGAGAGCCGGTGGGGGCCAGCAGGATGGGAAAAGCAGGACTTGGAGATAAGACAGGAAGTAGAGCCTGGCAGGGAGAGGGGCTGTCTAGGAAGTCGTTAGACAAAGAGAAAATGCTTAGGGAGTCCTGGATGGGTTGCCAGCCTGCTGCTGTGGAGCTGTGCTGTCCACGCGGAAGCCACTGTCCCGCGTGGCTCCCGGCTGTGCAGTCACCATGAAACGCACTGGGTTTCAAAGAAAAAAATATACGGTCCCTTATTAATGACCTCTATATTTCATATCAGTTACATGTTGAAACGATAATATTTGGGGTATATTGGGTTAGTTAAAATGTATTCATTTCCCGTGTTTCTTTTTACTTTTTAACACAAAACCAGAAAACGTAAAATTCCATGTGTGGCTCCCATTGTATTTCTCTTGGACAGTGAGCATGAAAGAGGTTGAGTGAGAGGGTGGTGGGAGCCCGCGGGTGCCACCCCAACTGTCTGCCTCTGCGGGAGTTCCCTGACCCTCTAAGGCAGTGGTTCTCAACCTTCTGGCCCTTTAAATACAGTTCCTCATGTGACCCAACCATAAAATTATTTTCGTTGCTACTTCATATAACTGTAATGTTGCTACTGTTATGGATCATAATGTAAATATCTGATATGCAGGATGGTCTTAGGCGACCCCTGTGAAAGGGTCGTTCGACCGCCAAAGGGGTCGAGACCCACAGGTTGAGAACCGCTGGGCTAAGGCCACCAAGGACCTGGATGCTGGGTGTCCTCGGGAGACCCCAGGAACTTGCCACCTCGGGGCTCCCGGGGAAATCTCAGTGGCAGCCCTGGCCAGAGGCTCAGGCCTTTTGCTGCCAGAGGATGGAAGTGCCCACTGTAGCCCCCGAAACGAGCGCTATGGGGAATCATCAAACCATATTAAGTAGCAGTTCCGTTTAGCACTTACACAGCTCAGAGCCGTGCCCTTTAGGAATTCACATCAAATGCGCTTCAGAGAAGCTGCAGGCGAGTTAGGGAAGCACAGGCCTGGAGCTCCTGGTGCCAATGAATAATTGAGCCGCTTGGAAATATCACGGGAGGCCAGTCTGTACGGCAGGAACTGGGCCCAGCCTGGTCCTCGGGAAAGGGCCCTGTCACCCCTTCCTGGCACCCGTGGGCGAGTGCAGTGTAACGCGTCGGTGGAGAGCAGCCCCTCCCTAGCAGCCTCGGGTTTCCCGCCCATGCCGGCCCCATCCCCGAAAACTCCGGCCTCTGGCCCATGTCCCAGCAGCACCAGCCTTCTCGGCTGCCCAGCGGGACTCCCTGCCTGGAGACCAGCAGGGCTTCTGCCAGTAAGGCCGGAGTCTGTGTCCCTCTGAAGCAAAGCACGGTCTGCACAGCTGTGTTTCTCAGGCCAGGCTGACTTCCGGCTAACGGGAATGTCACAGCTTCAGGGCAACGCAAGGCTTCTCACTCAGGCTGCCCTGTGCTAAGTGCCCTGGGGGACGACAGACAAAAGCAACAGTCCCTGTTCTCCCTTGAGAAATGTTCCCCAGGTGCCTTGGGAAGGCGCTGTGGGGCTAAGGGCTGTCATCTGTCATCAGGCCTTTTCCTGGGCTTTGTGGACACAGTGGTTTTACTTACCACAGAGGGTCTGGCCTGAACGTGCTGAGGGTGCTCCCCGGCCTCCAGCCCTGAGGTCTGCGGGGGCCCAGCTCAGTGACACTGGAGAGGTTTCCTACCGTCACCGCCAGGCTAGTGCTGGTCGAGAAAAGGGGGAGTGGGTGGGCCCCAGTAGCCTGGCCCTCTTCCTCCCAGTGTGGTTCCCAGGAGGGAGAGAGAAGGCCTGGCGGCGGTGTGTGCCGTCTGCGCTCTACGCCCAGAGAGCAGGCAGGACGTGGTTCTGAGTGTGCGGGGCGGGGTGGTGCCGGGCTCGCTGGGGAGGCTGCCGTGGCCTCAACTCCTCCGTCTCACCCCCAGCTCGGAGAGGGCCCCGGTCACCCTCCACCTCGACGGGATTGTGCAGGTGCTGAACTGCCACCTCAGCGACATGGCCATCGGCATGATGACCCGGATCGCCGTCCTCAAGTGGCTTTACCACCTCTACATCAAGACGCCCCGCAAGGTGAGCCCCAGCCTCGTGGGCCCCGAGGTCCCTCCAGCCCGGGGCGCTTTCCGGGTCCACCTTGGTCTCGAGGGCCTGCCCCTGCGTGGTCGGGTTTGGGTCGTTGCAGCTCTAGAGAAACCCTGACAAGCAGGGGGGCGACAGGTGCTTGAGGAACCTTCAGTGTCGGGGGTGGGGAAGGTGGTCCATGCAGGGGACCCTGTCCGAGCTGAGCCAGGGCCTAGAGCAAGGGAGAGCTCACGGTGCCCTGCTCTCTGCTCCGCAGATGTTCCGGCACACAGACAGCCTCTTCCCCATCCTCCTGCAGACGCTGTCGGATGAATCCGACGAGGTAAGTCCACACACCCTCCCCTGTGACGTGGCTCCCGGCCGTCCCTTTGAATGACGGGGGATCTTGTAGCTGAGAGGTGCTTGTTTTGTTCTCTTAAATCAACACCCAGAAAGTGCCTGTTCTCATACCTGGTAAGATGCACCAGGCAGAGGGAAAGCTGTGTTTGCTGCCCTTGGCTTTGAGAATAGGACTCCTCCTCTGTGGGCACCGAGGAAACCAGTCTGCACAGGGAACTCGCTGGCCCAGGAAGGCAGTGGAGAGTGACAGTGGGGAGCATGACTGTGGGTCAGGCGCCGAGTGCTAGGTCTGGCCTTGCTTCATTGCCTGCACTTGAGCAAGTCACGTCTCGACCCTGCGTCTCTTCTCCCATGTTCAGTGGGGTAGTAAGAGCACATGGGTGGTGAGAATGAAATACTTCTCAGAACATGCCTCGGTGCCAGGCTGCGCACACACTGAGCACTCTGAGTGCTGGTCGTGATATGCATTGCAGCTGGGCTCCGTTTTGACCTCAAGTTTGAAGCTGGATCCTTCTGCTTTGCTTTGTTGGGGTCACCAAGAGCTGCTGGTGCAAAGGGGAGAGGCTGGCCCCGAGTCCAGGCAGCAGAGTAACCCCGAGTGGGAAGCTGGCGGGGGGAGGGGGGCTGGGCTCTGGGCCCTTCTGCCGTCTCGGGGTTCTTCCAGCCGCACCCCTTTCCCCACACCATTCTCGCAGCATTCTCTTCCGGGGAGTTAGGGTAGGTGAGTCCTTTTTCAGGGGCAGGATTTGCAGCTGGGCATTGCCACTTGCCAGGGTGGCATCCCGTCTCTACCCACGCCAGCTCCAGGCTGCAGGTCAGATGCTGGCTGCTGCACCTTCGCACCCCTGCTTCCTTCCTCCAGGCCCTGGGCAGCTGTGGGCCCAGGCAGCTGTTGTCCTCCAGGAGGCCGTGGGTCCCTGACTGCAGGCTCCCACAGTGCCCACTGGGAACGTGGGAGTGGACAAGGCTGGAGGGCGGGGGAAAGAGGGACGTGGCTCACAGCTTCTGTGGAGTAAGCCACCTCGGACCTCCCTGGGCTGGTTCCAGGCTTGTGTGGGGCCCTGTACCAGGGCAGCTGTCCTCAGCCTAAACCTGAGCTGAAAGGAGATGCAGACAAGCAGGTGTCTGCCGCTAGGTCCTCTCAGGCAGCGGTCGCCAGCCGGTGGTCCGTGGACCACTGTGGTCCGTGCGGTCCGAAAGGTTGGCGACCGCTGCTCTAAGGTACTCTGCGTTTCCAGAAAAATCCAAAACAGATGGTCTGGGAATCTGCCCTTGACCCCTCCTGCCTGCCCACCACATACACACACACATTCAAGCAGCCACACACGTGTGCACACACACCCCCTCTCCCTTTCCCACCACCCACTGCAGTGCGAGCCCAGGTGGACTTGGCCCCGTTCTGCCTGAATTGACAGTGACTCACTGCACAGTCACAGCCCTCATTTCAATACAGAAAGGAAGAGAAGAGCTTGGCTGATTGGTTCCTTCCCTAGGATCTCACTGGAAGCAGCTGAGTTTTCAGTCTTTTAAATGGAGTTGTTTAATCCCATCCAGCTCTCTGCTTGCGGTTGGTTTTGTGTGCGTGAGCGTTTAGAGGGAGCGGGAGGAGATGCAGTCCATTAAACAGCTCTGTTCAGGTCTCGGCTGTGGAAACTCCATTTGCTGAAGCTCCAAATGTTGTCAGAGCTTTGGGACACATCATGTGGGTCTCGGTGCGGCTAGGATTGCAGCTGCTCTTGGGGACAGTTGCGGGGGTGGGGTGGGGTGGGGTTGGGTCAGTCCCTGCTTTCCCTCTAGGGCAGCGGTTCTCAACCTTCCTGATGCCGAGACCCTTTAATACAGTTCCTCATGTTGTGGTGACCCCCCATTTCATTGTTACAAATTGAACATAATTAAAGCATAGTGATTCATCACAAAAACAATATGTAATTATATATGTGTTTTCCGATGGTCTTAGGCGACCCCTGTGAAAGGGTCGTTCGAACCCCAAAGGGGTCGCGACCCACAGGTTGAGAACCGCTGCTCTGGGGAATGGTTGGGACCTCGGTAAACAGTGGTGAGTCCTGATTCTGCCACATCCTGCTTCTTCACCAGAATCACATTCCTAAGCGTCCCCTGCCCAGTCTCTTTGGCGACTTTGAGGGCTTACTGGGTACTTGGCAATGGACAGCCAGCCATGAACAAGACAATGTCCCCCTTCTCCTGGGATATCTAGAACAGCCCTGATATCAACTCAGAGCTCCCTGGGGTTCAAGACTCCGAAGGGCATTCATTCAGTCAAATCAGACCACAGCCAAACCGGGGGGGAGGGGGGGCGAGTTCCTATTAAAGACTTTTGGAGTCTAACGGACACAACAGTCCCTGCGAGGTCCTTCGTCCAGCCCGGGGCCTCGAGGCACAGCTTTTCCCACGTCTTGGATGATTCCTAATAGCAGCTTACTGTCTGAAGCCATTACTCTGCAGGGACTGCTACACCCTTCACTCAGAGTATTGAGAGAGGCCTCAGCAATTCTGTGGGAGCGTCCTTTTTGCAGTTCAGAAAACGAAGGCCTGGGGAGGTTAAGTAGCTTGCACGCCTGCACACAGCTGGGAAGCGGTGGAGCACACTCAGAACCAAAGCCCATTCCCTTAGTCACATAACTACCATGCCTGTGTGTCACCACATGTGGCCCTGGCTGCCCCCATCAGAACCAGCTGGGGAGATGGGGCGCTCGTGTCTAATTGTATCCTCCTCGTTTCTTTCCACTTCCTCTTGTTCTACAAGTTCTTGAGAGGAGTTCTGTTTGAGGTGTTAAGGGGCGTGTATTCTGAGAAAGGTCTCCCTTTAGCCCCCAGACCCTTTGTCCACTTTTCTTATTGATTTCTAGATGCTCTTTGTATACTGGAGACATCAGCTTCATCATCTTGTTGCAGATGTTTTTCTCTCCCAGTACGATTGTGATTAACGCACATGCTTCTCGCTCTTGGTGAGAGCCGCCTGCCTCAGGAGACAGAGCGTAAGCAGGTGTTAATGATGCAAGAGCTGGGCTCAGGGAGGGGCGGGGCTGCAGAGACCTAGCTCTGCCCTCCACCAGGTTCCGTAGTCCGCCAGCACCTGGCCCCGCGGGTATGTCTTGTCTGCTGCTGGTCCTCCGTTCTGTCCCGGTGCCAGCTCAGTAGTACACAGCCTCTGACATTCTCAGTTGTCTCTGCTTTCCCGTTGTTCAGGATAAGTGGCTGTTTGCTCAGTACCGCCTGCTCCTTGCAGACTTTGTCTGAAATTCCCTTTCATCAGAAAGAATTTGAAGGTGTCAAATTGATATTCTTAGCACCAGAATAGAAATCCTCCCATTAGCTAAAGATCCAAGTGCGCCCTGATTCAACAGCGTGGAATGCAGGGCACATGCTCAGAGCTTCCTACTGGACGCTGGTGGGGGGGTCCCTTCTCCCCCTGCCGGGAAGATGCGGTTGTTGGCTGCCTCCCGAGCCTGAGCTACCTGAGTGAGCTCTGCCCGTGAGCCCCAGAGGACGGGTCCTGCCCATGTTCCTGATGGTGTGGCTGGCCCGGGAGGGGTCTCCGGTCGCTCCTCACCCCCACCCACTCCCTAGCACAGCGATCTCCCACCCCTCATTTAAAATCCTCCAGGTGTAACGGTGGGTGCTTGCCATTATACCTTTGTCCACACCCACAGAATGTACACGAGGAGTCCTAATGTAAACTATGGATTTTGGGGGACAGTGATGGCATCAGTGTAGGTTAATCAATTATAACCAATGTGGTGGGGGATGGTGATAATGGGAGAGGCTATGCAGGGGCAGGTGTATGTGGGAAATCTCTGCCTCCCGTTCAGTATTGCTGTGCACCTAACACTGCTCTCAAAATAAAGACTATTTCAAACAAACAAACAAAAATGTAGCACTTTTTTTTTTTAATCTCAGTCTTAGGGGAGACCTGGAGTGAGTTTGGTTGCCTCTGACTGAATGTAGTGTCTAGGGCAGTGATGGTGAACCTATGACACCCGTGTCAGAGGTGACACGCGAACTCATTTTTTGGTTGATTTTTCTTTGTTAAATGGCATTTAAATATATAAAATAAATATCAAGAATATAAATCTTTGTTTTACTATGGTTGCAAATATCAAAAAATTTCTATATGTGGCACGGCACCAGAGTTAAGTTAGAGTTTTTCAAAATGCTGACGGGCCGAGCTCAAAAGGTTCGCCATCACTGGTCTAGGCAGTTGGCCTCCAGACCTGAGCTTGAATCCTAGCTCCTGCCCCTTCTTTCCAGGGACCTTGGGCAGGAAGTCCAACCCCCCTGATTTGATAGATGGGATTAATGATGTCTACACTTGCCTAACAGGCCATTATTTAAAGGGATGGGGAGCCCTAGCTGCTTTGACTCAGTGGATAGAGCATCGGCCTGTGGACTGAAGGGTCCTGGGTTCCATTCCTGTCAAGGGCACGCATCTCAGTTACAGGCATGTCCATCCCCAACCAAGGTCAGGGCTCGTGTGGGCGGCTCGTGTGGGCTCTCTCACATCAGTGTTTCTCTCCTCTCTGTCTCTCCCCCTTTTCCACTCTCTCTAAAAAAAATCAGTGGAAAAATATTCTCGGGTGGGAATGAACAAAAAATAAGCCAATAAAGGGATAGTGAAAGCTCCTGCCCAGATCCTGGGCCATCGGAACAGCCTGTCAGTCGTTACAAGTTCTTTAGGGAGAAGTTGGGGAATTGGGCTTTTTACTGTGATGAACTCTCCCACCCCGGAGCAGGGCTCATCCCGTTTACATAAGTTGTCTAGTAAAGTTTTAGGGTCTTTTTTGTAGGTCTTACTCAGTATGAAGTTTACTATTGGTATTTCATATTTTTGTTGTGATTTTGAGTGGCATCCCTTTCTGGTAATATTTTCTCTCCAGTGACAGTGCAGCCTGGTGGTGAGAGCAGGGCTGTGGGGTCTAGAGGTCCCAGAGTCCTGTCCCCGGCTCTGCCACATCGTTGGTTGGCCTTGAGCAAGTGACCTAACCTCTCCAAGCCCAGTTTCCTTATTCCAGCAGTTCTCAACCTTCCTAATGCCGCGACCCTTTAATACAATTCCTCATGTTGTGGTGACCCCCAATTTCATTGTTACAAATTGAACATAATGAAAGCATAGTGATTAATCACAAAAACAATATGTAATTATATATGTGTTTTCGATGGTCTTAGGCGACCCCTGTGAAAGGGTCATTCGACCCCCAAAGGGGTCCTCAGGACCACACAGGCCTCGGGCAGATCATCCATCTCCAAATCTTAAAAAAAGCAAAGGCAAAACAGTGGGCAGCAGAACTGGTGCCCTTGTCCCCTTTTCAACCTTCTCCCCAGCCCCCGCACCCTGAGGTGGAGCTGCCTGCCTGGGCAGGAGCAGGACCCCGTTGTCAGCAGGTTGTGTTTGCAGCATCGCAGGTGGGAAGGCTCCCGGCTGCTGCTCGTCTAGGGGAAGGAGGGGGAATGACGTCACTGGCGGAGCACCCACATCAGGGCCTCTCGCTGCCACACTCTCCCCCAGAAGCAAAACCTTCCAATTCCATTGAGATCCAGAGGGCACACCTCCCCAGACTTTGCTCAACACCTCAGAACTGGGGTGTCCTTAACACCTGCAGCAGATGTTTCCAGCTTAGAAGAAGTCCTCTTTCTCTCTCTAGTTTCAGAGTAACCATGAAGAGAATTGCTGATGGGGGTTTATAGCTTATGTGACCGGTATAGAAGCAGAAAAAAGAATGAGAACCACCTGTCTGGAAATTTGGAGGGTAGGACTGTGAGGGCATTACTTGTGGCAGTGCTAGAGTTTCCAGCTCAGGAACCTGCTAACTGCAGGAGAGCAAGGCTGGGGTGCAGCCATGACTTAGGAGGCTGGGTGCAGCCATGACTTAGGAGGCCGGGGTGCAGCCATGACTTAGGAGGCCGGGGTGCAGCCATGACTTAGGAGGCCGGGGTGCAGCCATGGCTTAGGAGGGTAGGTGCAGCCATGGCTTAGAAGGCCGGGGTGCAGCCATGGCTTAGGAGGGTAGGTGCAGCCATGACTTAGTAGGCCGGGTGCAGCCATGACTTAGGAGGCCGGGGTGCAGCCATGACTTAGGAGGCCGGGTGCAGCCATGGCTTAGGAGGGTAGGTGCACCCATGGCTTAGGAGGGTAGGTGCAGCCATGACTTAGGAGGCCCGGGTGCAGCCATGACTTAGGAGGCCGGGTGCAGCCATGACTTAGGAGGCCGGGTGCAGCCATGGCTTAGAAAAATAGGTGCAGCCATGACTTAGGAGGCCGGGG
>NW_005871136.1:3713586-3747914 GCF_000147115.1 Myotis lucifugus
CATCAATATAGGAGGCCGCGGTGCAGCCATGATTAGAAGCCTGGGTCCATTCATGGCTTTGGAGGCGAGGATGCACCATATTTAGGAGGCAGGGTGCAACCATGGCTTAGGAGCACGGGTGCAGCATTACTTTGAGGCCGGGGTGCAGCCATGGATTAGGAGGCCCGGGTGCACCATGTCTTAGGAGGCCCGGGCGCAGCCATGACTTTGGAGGGCCGGGTGCAGCCATGGCTTAGGAGGCCCGGGTGTACCCATGATTTAGGAGGGCCGGGTGCAGCCATGACTTAGGAGGCTGGGTGCAGCCACGTACGGTAGGAGGCCGGGTGCAGCCATGGCTTAGGAGGCCGGGGTGCAGCCATGACTTAGGAGGCCGGGGTGCAGCCATGGCTTAGGAGGGTAGGTGCAGCCATGACTTAGGAGGCCGGGTGCAGCCATGACTTAAGAGGGTAGGTGCAGCCATGGCTTAGGAGGCCAGGTGCAGCCATGGCTTAGGAGGGTAGGTGCAGCCATGACTTAGGAGGCCGGGGTGCAGCCATGGCTTAGGAGGCCGGGGTGCAGCCATGACTTAGGAGGCCGGGTGCAGCCATGACTTAGGAGGGTAGGTGCAGCCATGACTTAGGAGGCCGGGGTGCAGCCATGACTTAGGAGGCCGGGTGCAGCCATGACTTAGGAGGCCGGGTGCAATCATGACTTAGGAGGCCGGGTGCAGCCATGGCTTAGGAGGCCGGGTGCAGCCATGGCTTAGGAGGCCCGGGTGCAGCCATGACTTAGGAGGCCGGGGTGCAGCCATGACTTAGGAGGCCGGGTGCAGCCATGGCTTAGGAGGCCGGGTGCAGCCATGACTTAAGAGGGTAGGTGCAGCCATGGCTTAGGAGGCCGGGTGCAGCCATGGCTTAGGAGGCCGGGTTAGGGGTAGGTCTAAAGAGTGATTTGAGGCACCTAACAAAGGACTATGTACACCTCAGCAAGAGTGATGTGGCCTGTCCAGGGCGGGCCTGGGGCCTTCCCTGTCCTCAGCCCCATGGAACATCTCATTCAGCCCTGGCTGAATCCTGAGAGGAGAGAGGCCATCAGCTCTGCTCTTCGGGGTAAAACTTAGCCCATTAACCCACTCTGCTCAGGCACTCACCTCACCCGCGGGGGGCTGCAGGGAATAGGCAGGGCTGGATTTGAGGACGGCTTTGGGGGAGCGGGAAAGGACTTCATCTGTTTTCATGGTCCAGGTCCCGGGAGAAGTGGAGTGGAACTGAAGAGCTTCTCAAACCTTCTCAAAACAGGAAAACTCCCCAGGGCCAGACAGAGACACAGGTGGCCAGCAGGGTGGCTGGCGCTGTGCTGTGACAACACTGCTCACTCTGCCACCCTGACTGGCAGCTGGGCACAGCCCCCAGGGCAGGCTGGGCCACTGCTTTTGGCTCCCTGTCTCGGGGAGCAGAGCCCTGTGGTCCCATCATGTCCCTTGACTTCCCTTCTCCTAAGGAGCCCTGTCACTTCGGTCTGCTGTGTTGGTCAGCTGGGCCAGGGACTCATCTCTCGCTAACGGGATTTAGTGAGTGACAGCAGGGACTCCTGCGTGGGCTCCCACCGGGAGAGGCCCCAAACCTGAGCGCTGCGCTGTGAGGAAGGCTGGGAAGGCTCTGAGTCCCCAAACGTTCTTCTCCTGGCCCAGGTTCCTGGTGACTGGGCTGTGCTCTCCTGTCCCCGAGGGAGGGCTGCTGTTGGAACTCGGCCATCCCTCCGTGTCCGCCCCAGAAATGAGGGCTCCACTTCATTCGAGGCCCCTGCACTGGAGGGCAGCTTTGAGAGCCGGTGACAGCCCGCCCAGGACCCCCACTGCTGGCTCCATTCGGAAACCATGGTGGGTACCGTGGTGGGACCCCACGTGTCCGTGGGAGGAGACTGAGACAAGCAGAGGGCGAAAACCCAAGTTTATGAGGCGGCTGTGCTGTTCGGGGGCATTGCATCCAGTGTCTTAACGAGCCTGCGGCAGTCCTGGAGTGGGTTTAATTTTCCCCAGTGTGACATAAAGGAAATGCAGGCGTGAGGAGGGAGCTTGCCAAGGTCACACCGCCAGGAGCCAGAATTGGCAGTCGTGTCTGTCTGATTCCAGAACATCTAAAACCCCACGCAGGGTGTGCCCTCACTGCAGAGCCGTGGCCCAGCGGGTGGGGGCACTGCTTTATCCAGGCCGCCCCTCCCACTGTGCGGGTCTCACTTTGTCCTTGACAGAGCGACAGTCTGGTCGCACCTTCTCTCTGAGCAGTTGACTGTGACCTGCCCGGAGGCTGCCCCGGGCTATGCGCTGACCCAGGGCCCCCAGCTCCCACCAGTCCCATCCAGGAGTGGGCCAGTGGCCGGGACGCGGAGGGGCGGTGTGGAAAGTGCCCGTGGGGAACAGGAGGGCGGGCCTCTGGTCCACGCTGCCCCGCTCTGTGGACCAGCAAGTCCATGGTGTCTCCTCACCTCAGTTTTCTTCCCTAAAATTCAGTTGGACTGGATTGTGTCAGTCCCATCCAGCTCCAGCTCTGTGTGGTCCTGACCCCGCTCCCCGGAATACTAATGCGGTCTGCTCAAAAGTGGACAGTCTTCCGGAAGAATGGGGCTTGTTTTCCTTCTCATATCCTTGCCTCGGTTTTTATTCCACTCCCATTTTCATTCCATCCACTCTCCAGAACAAACCAAAACAACCCCTCAATTCCGAAGATTTCTTTCCCGTCAGATGGCATGACTGGGTCAGATGCCAGCCCAGAGAGCCGAGGGTAGATGTCAGGGCCCAGAACTCGGTTCCTCTTGCCAGTGCGCCCCCACCCCCACCCCCCCACCCGCCAAGGTGGGGAACGAGTTGGGCCCAACAGGGCCATCCCAAACCCCAAACAAGAGAGGCATGGACCCGTTGCTGCTGCACCCCCTGGGGTCCTACCAGAGACACGGAGCTCTTGTCACTCAGTTCTCCCTGTGGCTGACCTGTGGGACTGGGGTCCCACTCTGTCCTGTGGCAAGGAAGAGAATGGGACCCCAGTCACAGGCCCCAGAGACACCAGGCCCCCACAGCCAGCAGAGGCACTGGCAGTCACCGCTAGGGGTCCTAGGAGGACTAAGAGCCCTTGGCAGGGAGGAGAGACCAGCAGGGTAACTGTCCCAGAATCGGGCCTGGCGAGAGGGCCTCTGCTCGCTCTTTCTTCCGCGTGTCTGCACTTGGCGTTTTCGGTGCCCCACCTCAGCCACCCTCAAGGAAAGGGGGCCCCACAATCATTGCAGTTGGCCTGGCAGCATCCACTCCGGGGGCGGCGGGTTTGTGTGCCGGGTGTGTTTTAGTGTTATTCTGTCTGGATTCCTTCCAGTGATGAGCAAGTAAGGACCAGAGCCAGCACAGCAACTGGCGGAAGTGGGTTGTGCTGGGGGAGCCTGGTGCCCGGCCCCCGGCTCCTGATGAACAGAGGGGACTGAGGAGGCTGGGAAGAGAGGCTTCTTTCCCATCGGCACAAGAGCGAGTCCATGAAGGGGAGCTGGGCAGGCGCCCCACAGCGGAGCCACCCAACCAGGGCTGCCGGCAGAGTCCCTGGAGCTTTTGAAAATCCAGCTGCTCGGGCCTCAGCCCAGACCTCCTGACTTCCCTCAGGTGGGCCTGCTGCTGGGCGCTGGCACTTTCCACAGGCTCCCGGTGGTTCCCATGCACATCTCGGTGGGCAACCGCCAGGAGGGACCAGTGTTAGGATCCTACTGGGGGACTGTGGGCCCTGCCCCTGCTCGCAGCCCTGATGCCCTCCCTCCACAGGCCTCAGGGCGACCAGGCCAGGCCTGATTCCACCCTGCGCCCTACTCAGTGTTTGTGGCATCTTCAGAAACCAACATTTCTCCCAAGATGTAGTCAGTTGTTTTCCCCTCTGGAGATGGCCACAGCTGAGTCAGCTGAATTTCCCTGACAGCGTCCTGCTGGCAGCTCACAGAGCCCAGAGTGGCTGAGATGAGGGCGTCTCCCCACTGCTCACAGGAAGAGCTGCCCCCCAACGCTCGCTTCCTCCACACCAGCCCCTGTGCCGGGCTTCACTGAATGTGCGTGGTCCTGGTTCATCCCTGTTGTGTTCCCCACTTTACCCAAGAGGAGACTGGGGCTCAGAGAAGTGAAGTAACTTGTCAAAAGCTCAGCTCCGATGTTCCATGAAACCGTGTTTGTCATGCACACCCCCCACTCTTCCTGCGCATGTGTCGGAAGTCCCCTGTGCACTCTCTTAGCCTCCTCTCACTCTGGGGACAGACAGGCTGTGTCCAGCACCTCGCAGGCACTCACAGACATGAGAAAGTGAACAACTAGGAGGTGGGGAGGGTGGGGAGCTGACCCCACTCGGTCTGCCCCACTCCCTTGGGCCCTCCTGCTGGGACCTGGCCATGCCGAGCAGACAAGAAGCTGGGCCAGAGAAGAGCCTGCCTCCTTGGCCGGCCGGGGCTCCGTGGAGCAAGTGCCTGGGGTTAAGCAGAGACCTGGAGGCAGGCAGGACACCAGGGAGCTGTGCTGTTCTCCTGGTTGCCATGGACCGATGCCCTGGAGACAGCTGGCCCCTCGGCTCATCGCCTGGTAACCGAGCCGTAGCGGTGCCTGCGCTGCTCTGGTGCTGCCCTGGGCACAGCGGGCCCTTCCCCATCCCTGCCTGGCTCCTGGGGAGAACCATAACCCTGGGAGCAGTGATTGGCATCAGCGGGAAGGAGACCCTGGGGGTGGGAGGGAAGGGGAGTTGGGGGTCAGGAAACGAGCTCCAAGTTGTCTTGCCCCAGGCCGGCCTTTCTCTTCTCTACCCTCCGGGATGGCGGGTGGAATGTTTTAAGCTCCCAGAACCCACACTGTTATCTACTGTTAGTAGAACTTAGCAGTAAGATTTAGGTGCAGGCCTTTTGCATATTTTTGCATATATGGCACAGGACTAGGGAAGGATTTCAGTTTATTAAAAATGAAAAAGAAGAGAGAGAGAGGAAGGGATTAGAGGCCCCACAGCTTCTGTGCCTCTGCCCTTACTCCCGGCTCCGCTTCCAAGATTCAGGAGCGGCCCGGCCTGACCCAGATCTCAGGCTCTGCGCCCACTGCTCTGGGAAGAAGCAGCAGTTTAGCCTGAACTCACCTCTCCTGCCAGCACCTAGTCTAGTGTGTCCCTTGGAAGCACTGTCGCAGCTTCCTCCTGGCCGGGACTGGAGAGGGCCCGGCTTGGGGATTTCCTTCGCTCCTCACAGGGCTGGAAGGCTGAGCCAGGGGACATCTGGGGCATATCAGCTGGCCAGTGGCATAGCCAAACTTTAGACAGAAGTTTCTTAGAGATAAGTGAGTAGCGTGAAGTGGGCGGCCTCTCCGACCATCCCCTTGGCAGAACATCTTCCATCTCCTGCCTGGCACTGCAGGTCAGCAAGTATTTATCCAGCATCTGCCGATGCCTCATCCTGGGGCTTCTCCCAGAGACCTCGTGGGAGGCGAGGATGGGCCTCCCAGCCTAGGGACCTGGCCGTGCACACTCTAGGTCTCCAGCCGTTCCTACATCGTGAAGGAGCAGGCAGCACCTAGGGGACGGAGAAGGGACCTCCCACCACGAGGGGTTTTCCAGGGCTGGTCTGTGGACAAGGTGCTGGGACAGGGAGTGCCTGGGCGGACCATCAAGAGAAGGAAAGGCAACAGCCACTGTCCCAGAGACTGTCCCTGGCGTGCTGGACGCAGCAGGTGACAGCCTGCAGGGGCTCCATCCGGATGACCCCTCTCTCACTGGAAGGTGCCCTTTGCTGACGTCAGGTCACCTCCTACAAGGAAGGGCTTTCCCGGGAATGGCCTGGCTCCCTCGTTTTTGCTCCCCAAGCCCTAGCAGGTATGAACCCCTCACCACCTCCCCCGCGGCCTTCCCCTCAGAGTTGCTTTGTCAGATGTTTTGCACACCCAGTTGCCACTGACCCTTTCACTCCCCTCCAGGATGAGGGACCAGCTGATGTGCCTTCCCCAGCCCCCGGCCCCCGCCTGTTGCCATGGTAATGGCAGGCGCTCCTGTTCCTGCAGAATATTGCTTTCTTGTAACCTTCCTCCCTCCCTCTTCCCCCTCCCCCACCCCACTTCTTTCTCTCACACAAAAAGAAAGCACAAGTGTTTTATATTCATTTTGCAAAAAGCTGTGTAGCGCATACTAATTGGCGTGGCTTCCTCCTGCTTGAGCCTTTCCCGTTCTCGGAGCCAGGATTACAGGCCAGGCAGGCATGGGCCCAGCCGCTGCTCGGGAAGGAGGGCCAGCTTGGTTTCTGGAGGCCGAGCAGCCGTCTATAGCCCAGGGCCTTTCTCCCAGGCAGTAAGCAGGTGCCTCGTTAGCATGGCTGCTGAGGGTCACCCTGTCCTTGTCCTAGAGCTTCCTGTGGGATCCGCAGGGGGTGGAGCACCAAATCCCTGGCTGGACACACAGACTCAGCCACATCCAGCTGGAGGGTTGTCCCTCTGTTGCCCAGTCCCAGGGCCCCTGTTGGCATCGCCTCCCAAGGCCTTGCCTCCCTAGGGGCCTCCTGGCTGCTGAGGCAGAGCCTTGGCCTTGGCCTCAGAAGTGTGGGTCTGAAGCATCAAGTTCAGCCCCTGGGCTGAGTGGGGTTTGCCAGTCAGCTGGGGGAGGGCCAGTGATCCTGGCTGTCAGAGAGCCACCCTGCAGCCCCAGAGAGGCACCCAGCTCCCCTCCTCAAGGCATTCCTTGCCCTCCGTTTGACAGCTCCTTCCCCTCCTTGCCTGTAGGAAGCTGGGGGACTGAAAGGGCAGTGTGTGTGTGTGTGTGTGTGTGTGTGTGTGTGTGTGTGTGACACCACTACATGTGGTGTGGCCCCAAGCTGGGCTGTCTGGGGACCAGAGATAAATTTTTTGATATGTAAGCACAAGGGAGTGGCTGGGATTGCTGCAGGAACCTGTAGATAATATTTCCGGCTTTAATTGTGCAATTGAAGTGTAATTTGCATTCATTTGCCATTTGGTGTTAAACTTCCTAAAATAAGAGAATTCACAGTGTAAAATATGCAGCGTTGCTGGCTGCACTCCCCAGTGGGGCAGAAGGAGGTGGTACAGAGACACACGATGCAGATCCTCTGGTGGGGAAGTAAGGTCTGCAGCCCTCATGTGTGCCCCGCTGTCCCAGCCCCATCCCTACGCCAGGACTTGCTCACTTGCTGCATTTGACGGCTGAGTTTGCTGCCTGGAGGCTGAGTGCCCTGTGCACCTGCACCAATGGCCTGAGAGGTGGAGTGAGCGGCATGAGGGGTGCAGTGGAGCTGGCAGGTGCCAGGAAATATAAGGACACAGAGGTTGCCCCTCGACCCCCTCGGCCCTCCTGTGAGTCTGAACCAGGTGTGAGATCATGGGGGGTCAGTGAGGGTTCCCCCCTCAATACATGGGCACAGCAAGAGCAGATTGCTCAACAAGTACCACTGGATTGGGAATCAGGGTGTCTATTTGGGATTTTGACTTGGGGTGTTTTTTGAGATAGAATCCACATACCATAAAATCACCCTTTTAAAGTATGCAGCCCAGCATTGTACACTGCATGAGTATACTTTGCCAATGAAGTTGTGCAACCATCACCACTATCTAATTCTAGAACATGTTCATCACCCCAAAAAGGAACCCTGTACCCATTAGCAGTCACTCCCTGTGTCTCCCTCCTCCAGCCTCTGGCAACGTCTAATCTCCTTTCTGTCTCTGTGGATTCGCCTGTTCTGGACATTTCACATAAATGGAATCATCGTACAGGATGTGACTTGCACATCTGGCTTCTCTCACTCAGCAGAAGTTTTTGAGGTTCATCCGTGCTGGGGGTGTATCAGAACTTCATTCCTTAATATCGCCAGATAGCGTTCCCTGGCGTGGATATCGGGGTATCAGTCGAGGGACGCTGGGGTGGTTTCCGCTTTCCGGCTGTGATGGGTGCTGACCTGTGAGCGTTCCTATGGAAGCTTGTGTGTGGACATGTTTTCAGCCCCGTTGGGAGTAACCCTGTATTTCACTCTTTGAGGCACAGTTGGCCTGCTTCTTGCCTCACTGTTTGATTTTGGACAAGTCACTCCCCCAACCTGACTCCCTGGTCTCCTTTCGCCTCCCTGACGTTGACACAGCGACTTGCTTGGACAGTCGAGCGTCTGAGTGCACATCCACCGAGGTGGGGCTCGGGCTGCTCTGTCGCTCGGCGCCGCACTCACTGCTCTGCTGTCTGTTCCCACATCTCACCCTCTGCATCCTTCCTGCCACTGTTGGAGCAGAAAGCCCTCTGGGAGCCTCCCTCGATGGCAGCAGAGGCCTGGGCCTTGCTGCTTCTGGACCTAATCTGACCCCGGCTCTTGGCCTGAGCGCCAGGCAGCCCTTGCTCCTGCCATCCGTCTGGACTGCTTAGCGGCCACACTTCTCAGCCAGCGCAGATGCGTTCTCTGCAGGCCCAACAGTCAGACGTCCAAATGTACAGAAGGGCAGGGGTACAGGCTGCCTGCAGGCCCTGGGCTGGGGCGGGCCTGACTCACCTGCAGCCCCAACACCCAGCACAGCACACAGGGGAGGGACAGCTGGGATGCCATGTTCCACCTGGTGAGGCTGGCGTGCGGCAGGGCGGGGAGTGAAGTTACTGTCTCTCAGGGAGGTTTTGTGCCGAACACACCAGGCTGCTGGGAGAACACTGGGGGCCAGAATGGGCAGCGGGTACGGGGCTCAACTGCACGGCCAGGCTGCAGAGAGGACCCTGGGAAAAGTGACCGCGGGGGCAGGGGAAGATGGGGTGCTGGCACATTAGTTGCTGTGAGACAGGAACTGCTTTCAAACTGGGAGAGGTTAGTGGCTTTTTTTTTCTTTTGAGGTAAAATTCTCCCTTTTAAAATACAGGATTCAGTGGTTTCACTTATCTAGTATTTTTTTTATTTAGTATATTGATAAGGTTATATCACCAGCACCACAGTCTAACGTGTGAACGTTTTCATCATCCCACAGAGAGCCTAGAGCAGCTTGACCTTGACTGTAGTCACCACATTCCCCCGGCTGGCCTGGCCGCCCGTGGTACCCGGGCCCGCCCAGAGCTCTGTGTCGTTTCCACTGGTCCAGAGACCTCTGGATTGTAGGGCAGCCCCGGGGACCATGTGACACAGCCCTGACTTGAGCGCACAGTGGGGACTGTTCTCTACACTCACCTCTGTGCCTTCCTTGGAAGAGCGTGGCAGGCAGGGTCAGGTTCAGGGGCCTTGCTCCACTAGCTTCTGTGTATGTGCAGAGGCAGTGAGAACTGAACACGTTAGGAAGTCTTCCGTCCTGGAGCCCAGAGTCACACCCCAAATGTGCAGGGTCCTCTGGGATCTGCCAGGGCCTGGTGTCGCCTCTGCAGAAGGATTTGTCCTGTGACCTGATGCTGGGCTGGGCCATGGCTGCCACCCCCAGGAGTGTGGCCGTGAGGGCACTGCTGGGTCATCGTCGGGCATAGGCAGCCCAGGAGCCCTGAGATGTGTATTGCACAGGCTGCCCTGGTGCCTGAGTCCCGCATCCCCTGGGGTCCCCTCTCGTCCCCACGCCAGGGACCAGAGAGGAGTGGTCATGGGAAAGCTGACTTCCAGGCCTCAGATCCCAGCTTCCCTCCTCCAGTCGCTCCTGTCCACTGCCTGTGTTCCCTTCAGCTCAGGCCTTTGTAGAACGTTTTGGGCTCCGTTACAGCCATAGTCTTGGCCACTCTCACCAGCCTGTTGCCCTCTGCAGACCCCTCCCCGCCTCCTGGAGGAGGCTCTGTCTCTAGCCACAGCTGCCTGTGAGGTCCTTGTCCCTCATCCTCTGCTTTTCTCCCCAGGTTATCCTGAAGGATCTGGAGGTGTTGGCAGAAATCGCTTCCTCCCCTGCAGGCCAGACAGAGGACCCAGGCCCCCTCGACGGCCCTGACCTCCAGGCCAGCTACTCCAAACTTCAGGTGCCCACCCCTGGCAGGACCGGCCTGCTGACCACTCCCAGTAAGTCTTCCCCTGATGCTTCCAGCCTTGGGGACACTAGGAACACTGGTGCTCGGTCTCATCCTGGACTGGGGCCATCCTCGGGGCTGTCCCTCTCGAGCCTTGGAGTTCTGCCAGGGTGTGAGGGTCAGTGACGGCCATTGTCCAGGAGGCAGGGGGACCTGGCCATGCTGCCGCCTCCTGGCTCACACTGCAGCCCCTGTAAGAGACGCTTGGTCCCTTTTCCTCACCTTCCTGCACCTTTCACCCGTGGAGCCATTGGCTTAATGTAAAACCATCTGAGTCAGCCGATCGCCTCTCCCTGGGGCGGCATCTCCCTGGTCAGGAACCAAGGGGCTTTGGAGTCGGGGCTCACAGGTGGGAGACTAGGCAGCCATTTCCTTCCTCCCTGAGAGGCTAAAAATAGCTCTCAACATGGCAGGCAGCCCAGGCAAGAGACAGTATAATTCAAACAGCATGTTTCCGGGAGTGCTTGGCCATGAAGGTGGCGTGGCGTTCCTGGTGCTCCCCCTCGGAGCTCCTTCCAGACGTCAGGTGGCCCTTCTCCCAGGCCAGGGCTCCTCCCAGCACCTCCCTCCCAGGCAGACACCAGTTCCCTCCAACGACACCGTCCTGGAACGTGCCCAGGGGTGCGAGTCAGTGGGAAAGCACCCAGCGGGCCTTGGGTGTTTGCCTAGGTGTCTCTGTCCCCTGAGTGGCTCTTGCCACCAGGCACCAGGTCCTAGACAGTCCCTCCTCTGATGCAGAAGCCAAGTGTCAAATACATTTGGGGCCCATCAGCGGCAGCTCCCCTCCTGCAGCCCCACCAGGCTGGGCCCAGGACACCTAGAGCACCTGCAGGCCTGCCTGCGCCGGGCTGCGAGGTCATCACAGAGGCCGTGCATGAAAGGGTCTCCCGGTGACACTCGGCGTCAAGCCCCACCCCTGCCCTTGCAGCAGGGTGTCCATAGGACCCCAGGCTCTAGGCCGCCACCGCTGCACACGCTCCGCCTGCAGCTGGTCCCAAGTCCCAGCTATTCCTGCTAAAGTAAGGAAGGAGTGAGGGGCTATGGTAGCCCGGCTTCCTTCTTGTTTCCCCAGGATGCAGGGGTTTCCTTGCCAACGAGCAGGTTTCCTCTGGGCAGTCAGAGGCCATAGTCAGGGAGGCACCCACATCCTGACTCGGGGCCCGTGCTGAGGTTCCCACCCTCTGTCCCACAGCCTAGGACTCCGCTCTTCATCCTGTGTCCCCAAGTCAACACTTGAGGGTCAACCTGAAGTCCCCAGGACCAGAGCAGGAATGCCACAGGTTGAGTGTGGGGGTAGGGTCCTCCATGAGAGAGCGAGGAGCAGCAGGCTCCTCCTCGAAGAGGGCAGTCCTGGGGGGCTGGGACAGGGTGGCAGTGATACCTGACTACCAGGAGAAAGCGCAGAGGGCCCAGGCAGGCCTCTACCCCTTGTCGAGCATCCGCTCTCCCTAGTGGGAGAAGCGAAAAGCTGAGGCAGCACAGCCCCAGGCAGGATGGACACCTTGACCTCCCACGACTGTGCTCCACCTACAGGTGGCTTTTCTCTTCCTCCCTGGCACAGAGAAGTGCCACCGGAGCCCTGCACCCCGGCCTGAACCCCAGGGTCTGCTCACAGAGCTCATCATGACTGAAACGCTTACTTGCTGGTGGAGGGATGGGCCAGAAAAATGGCTGTGAGTGGCCCAGGTCACTCTGGAGCCATAGGGCCTGACCCAGGGAACCGCAGGAGAGGCCCTGTGAGAGCAAGTCCTTCCAGCCGCTAGGGAACAAGGGCTGGGGGCACTTGGATGGCAAAGCGCTCAATCCCAGCTCCTGTCCCCACCAAGATGGGTCGGCCACTGTCGAGTCTCAGGCAGTAATCTCATCAAGGCTGTAGGACAGGCTCACATCAGCCAGGGACTCACCGGATGCATAGACAAACCAAGTGTGCCAGACGGGAAGAAATTCCGTCCTGGGAAGAACACCAAGGAAGTGCTGCAGCCAACAGTGCTTCTTGCTTCGAGGGGTCACAGCACCGAGGGCCACACGCTCTCAGCCTGAGACTCGTGTGCACTTCTAGGAGGGGGGACCACCCCTGCATGTGCGTCCACAGCTGGCACGAGATTTTCAAATGGGTCCGTGATTTTAAAAGGTCAAGTTCACAGCAGTAATAGAAGAGCATGGGAAGCCAGAGCCGGGCCGCAGCCACCTTAGGGAGGGCACACAGCAGGCCCTCGTTGCGGGCGGCTGTTGGGTCGGAAAGCACTGGTCCCTCTGCAGGCTGCTCTTTGTGGCGGTGCGTTTAAGGCACGCGAGCAAGGGGGTCATTCTGCTCCCATCTGGCTGAGCCCGGGGACAGTGGCCCCAGGGCCAGACCCTCTCCTGTTTGGATTCTGCTTTCCTCTGGCTCTCCAGGGCACAGCTCTGAGAACTCGCAGACTGCAGTGCTACGTCCCTTTAGGGTAGATCATCCCACCCCATAAAGGAACTTTCTGGAAAGCCAAGGAGGCAGGGAACCTAGCAAAGATGAAGTCAGTGGTGTTCCTGGGGAATCGAATGGCCCGCCTGTGTGTTGGGTCCAGAAACTCAAATGGTGCAGATTGAGCGCAGTGGTGGGGAAGCGGGGCCCATCCCACGCCTGGGCGGCGCTGTGTTGGCCTAAATGTGCAGCAGCGGTCCCCAGGGCCGCAGGCAGAGCTGCCCACGCGGGATTTTCCTCCCGCCCGTCCCAGTGTAAACATCTCCCTCCCGTGCGGAGCTGTGGGGGCTGAGGCCGTGGTGTCGCTTCTCGCGCGCCCCCTTCATTCCTGACCTTTGCAGAGGCCCCGGCTGGGAAGAGGGCCTCCTCGGGCGCAGTCGGGAGGGAGCCAGTGGAGGGACAGTTTCCCTGTCTCCCGAGACTGATTTGGTGACATGAAACAAGACAACCTTGGTCTCCTGTGACTTGGCAACTTCTGTGCCTTCTCTGCCTATCTCTACTCGGGGGGACGTCAGCCGAGGCTGTGCAGGCTCTGAGAAGAGGAAATGCTGAGCCCCCTCAAGCCGACCCAGGGCCTGACCCTGAGCCTGCACAGAAGGCGCGGCAGGAGCAGGCGGCTCTGGGACCGTCCTCCTGGCCGGCTTGGGGCTTGGACATCCCAGCTGCGGAGTGGAGCCGCCTGCCAAGCACAGCAGCAGTGTGGCAATCCGGGCCAGAGGTCAACCCAGAACTGATGTTTACCCCTAAAACCCAGTTTTCCCTGTCCTTCCCCCTGGCCACTGGCCCATTCTTGGTGGGATGAAACTGCTTACATCAGGGCTCTCTGGTCCAAGGTGGAGTATGACCCCAGCTCTAAGAACATGGACAAAAATGGAATGTTCTGATTCAGTTTTGTTCCTTATAAGCCCAGGCTGGTGTGGCCAAAAGCAGAAAGAAGTTCTAGAAAAAACCTAGAAAGCAATCCCTGGGCGTTTTTCCCAATAACAACTGTGACTGTAATATGTGGAGCTCCCGTGAGGACCAGGCGCTGTTCTGAGCTCTCCCCACGTGCCGGCTCCTGCACCTCGAGGTGAGCTAGCTCAGACCTCGCTGAGAGAGACCACCGCTACTGGGCAGGGGTGCTGACCCAGGGCCTAGCCTGAGGGCCTGCTCTCTTCACCCCACACTCAGCACAGGAGCCCCCGTGAGCCCCAGCCTTGCCCAGCACTGGACTCTTCCACCGCCCGAGGGAGGAGCCGAGCAGTGGTAGCCAGGCCGGCAGTCTCCTGTGGGTATGGGGTCACAATACCCCTCAATCTGACAGTTCGGGGGGGTGGCCCTCTTCGCAGTGACTTCAGGACTCCATTCTGGCCTCAGGTGACCTCTTGAGCTTCTTCCTCCATCTCCTGCAGCCACACCAGACGGGGTCCCAGCCCCCAAGGGCCTTACAAGCCCTTCTTCCCACACACTGTGTTCAGGCACTGGGGTGGGAGACCTAGGTTCACAGTCTATCTGTACCCCACCCCCTGCGACCTGGGGCAGTGTCCTGCCTCAGTGCCACCTCCCCTCCTCCGTTACTTGGGCGATGGGTGGTTGGGGGCTCTGTGCGCTCTTGCGTGGAAGGCGCTAAGATACGTGTGAGTGCCGCCTCTGCTTCGGTCCTTGTTATGGGAGCTCAGGTGCTCTCCTCTGTGGGGCTTTCAGGAGAACCGGGGCCAGACCCCTCCCGCCTCTGCCCTCCCACCCGTCGCTCTGTGCATGGTGCTGGGGGCCACATCTGTTTCCCTCCTGGCCGTGACCTCTTAGACCCTGGTTTCTCAAGGTGCAGGCTGTGCAGCCTCGGCGTCGCCTGGAAGGTCATCAGCAATGGGGACACTTGGGCCCACCCTAGGCTCAGAATCGCATTTTATCAGGATCACAGGTGCCTTGTGTGCCCCCCACAGTTAGAGAAGCGCCAGCTCAGCCCGCAGGGGTCTGTAGTACTCACCTCTGAACCCCGCATCAGTCAGTGCCGTCTTTCAGAGCCGTTATAACGGGGGCACCAGATCTGGGTCTGAGGCTCACCTAGCACCACTGCCCAGGCCTTTACTGGCCACCAGATGGAGAGCCCGGCCCCCTCCTACCCAGGCCCATTGCTGCCCTTCCCCCTTCCCTCTCTCCAGCACCGCCCGTGGCCCCAGCTGCTTGCTCCGACAGCCCTGCAGCTCTCCCCTGGTGTAGCCCTCTCCACTGCCATATCGGCTTCTGGTTCCTCTCAGACCCCGCTGGGGCCCATTAGCTTATCTCTCGCTCTGAACCAGGCAGCTGGAAACCTCCTGGATTTGGGTGGTTGCCTGGGACAGAAGGCTCCCTGACCTCAGCCGGGCTCGCCCCCGGATTCCACAGGCTCCACAACCCCCGAGACCCTGTTTCACAAGAGCCCTTGGCCTCCCTCTCTCCCAGGGAAGCCAGCCCCTCCCCACTTGACCCCCTTGATTCCAAACCAGCCTCCCAATCCCACAGCCCCCTCCTCCGAGCACTTCCTGTGCCAGGAACCGTTAAGCTCCTTCTCCCTGTGAGGCTCACAGACAGGACCCGCCACCCTGGAGAAGGTGTCACTTCCTGCGACTGCCCTGCCAGTTAGCGACAGGACCTGGGTCTCCTCTGGGTCCCCTGGCCCTTCCCCGCATTCTCAGGGCAGGGGATCCATTCCCACTGGAGGGGCCGGGGGAGAGAGACAGGAGGGTGGGAGTGAAGCAGGACCCTGCTGGGCCTGGGCTGGGCGGCTAATGTTTTCCCATCTGGTTTTGTTGAACTGTAACTCGCGTTGTGTATTGAGGCCAGAGCTATTTTTATCCTGACATGTGAGGCTCCTTCACGTCATAGCCACAAAACTCAATCCAAAACATCCCAGGGAAGGTTGTTTGTGAGCCGTTGTGCAGATTCTCATGTCGCCACATCAGGTTTCACTTAGCAACATCTGCGGGGCTGGCTCCCTGGCCGCCCACCCCACCGGCCTGGTTTTGTGTACCGAGCGCTCCCGACAGCATCTGTCTGCCCCTGGGCCAGCGGCGGTCACGTGCGCTTCCTGCCAGAGCCTGCCGCTCCAAACCAGAAAGGCCAGGCGAGCGGCATTTGGCTGCAGGCCTGGTCCTCGGCAGGATTAGGGAATGAAACCCCTCAGCCCCCCGAAGGGCACCTCGCTCCTAAGACCCGTGGGCAGGTTGTTCTCTTTCCCCTCTTCCTGTGCCCCAGCCAGACAGCTGCTCGTCACCTCTGGGCCCGGAAGACGGCGCCGTCCTCGTCACCTGAGTAAAAGCCTCTTCGTCCTCAGCAGAGCCTCAGCGCAGGGGAGAGTGTGCGGAGGGCAAGAGCCAGAAGTGGGAAGTGGCCGTGGAGGGAGGCGCTGTGAGCTCCCACAGGGACTGCAGCGGGCGGGCCTGAGTTCAGAGGAGAGAGGCCTGTCATGCCCGGTGGGAGCCTGAAGTGGGTCTGTTTTCTTCCACCCCATCTCCTCCTCCTGTGCCTGCAGCCCTGCCTGCCATGCTCTTAGTTCCACCTCCAGCCAACAGGGCCTGAGGGCCAGGGAGGTGGGAAAAGTGGCCATTGGGCCGGTGGGAGGCGGAGGCTGGGAGATGAGGCCCACAGCCCACCCCGTGGTGAGCACTGCGAGGGGCCCAGCCTTGACCAGCCCACCCAGAAGGTGTTCCCCACCCCCGCCCCCAGGCCTGCCTGCCCAGACATGTCTGCAGTTGGGATGGGATCTCCTGAGCTTTAGGGGCTCCTGCTCGCTCCTGCAGAGGCTTCTCCCCTCGAGGGCAGTGGCCCTGACCAGAGTCCCTCTGGCATGTGGGAGCCTGAAGGGCAACAGGCCCCACCCCGGAGCTGGAGGCCCAAGCAGGCCAGGCCCAGACGGCTCCCCCAAAGCTCCCCCACACTCTGGCCTCCCGCCAGCCAGGGCTCAGGGAAGGAGGGAAGGTGGCGGCCCTGCGCTTTGTAGTCTGAGTGGTGGGAGGCTGAGCCCCACAGGCTCTCCTGGCAACCACTGCACTGTGAGAAGGCGAGTCCCTGCCGGCTTCTTGGTGATAGGGCTCTGCCCCCCACCTCCCACCAAGGGCCGCAGCCCCAGGGCCATCTTGCAGCCTGGACTTAGGGACTTGGCCCTGGGGAAGCTGTGGCTAGGAGGCCTGGGAATGTGGCCAGAGCAGCCCCATGCTTTCTCTCCTGCCATCTGTGGTCAGCCTGTCAGCGCGAGGTAGCAGGTCTCCTTCCCTGAATGTGATTAGGGTTACAGGTGAGCCCCTCTCCTCCTTGCAGCCTCCCTACCTCCCAGTTCTGAAGTCTCCCCGCTCAGAGACACCCGGACTTTCCTCCAGCCCTCAGTCATTCACCCTGAGACTCAGCGGGAATGTTCAGTATCTGGGTTATGGCATGTTTGCGAATAGCTGCCCCTACTTATTGGACCATGTGGCAGGCTCCAGGCCCAGGACGTTACATGTTTTGTCTCATTTAATAGGGGTTCTTGTTGCCCCCACTCTACAGATGAGGAAACTGAGGCTTCGACTTGGCCATGGTTGCACAGCCAGTTAGTGGAAGAGTGAACATCTGACCTGAACTCAGGTCTGATGGACTCCCAAGCTGAGCTCCTAAATACCATGCCCAATGCTTCCACTGCCCCTTGGAGGCCAGAACAGCGGGCCCCTCTCCCCAGTGCCTGCCCAAGACACCCTGCCCCCGGGGAATGGAGACTGTGGCCCAGTTGGGGAGGATTTCTTCATGGCTTTTGTCTGTGTCGGTCCCTTTGTCCTCTGGAATGTTTGGGAGCCTCAATGGCACTAGGCCTAGAAATGGGGTGGGATGGGAGTGCACATACAGGAGCAAGAAGGGGACGGGGACATCACAAACAAGCACCCCGTGAGCTTGTCACACCCACCTCCAGTGAGCGTGAGGGCGGCCTAGCCTCCAAGCCAGGCCACCACCCGGCAGCCCAATGCATAGCCTCAGTGTGGGGACAGGAGGAGGGGCCCAGAGGCAGCTGGGCTGCCTCAACAGCTGTACCTACAGCCACCTCCTCAGAGATCAACTCCAGCTGGGCCTGGGGTAACACGATCTGTAAGAATGTGACACTTGATTCTGCAAACAGCCCCGCTGGGCCAGGGAGCAGAGACTGTTTGCCATCCCAGAGTCACCCAGGATCTCCCGGGCCAGGCCGTTCCGGGCAGGAACCCAGAACAACACACTGCAAACAAGTTCAGCGAGGCCCATGCTTAACGGGGCTTCTCACTCGGCCCTACACGGGGCATCGGAGCTGTCTAGGTTAGTGGTCGGAAAACTGCGGCTCACGAGCCACATGCGGCTCTCTCGCCCCTTGAGTGTGGCTCTTCCACAAAATACTGACTTCTGCACATGGGCCACGAAGTTTCAATCGCACTGTACATGCGTGCGCGCAAGTGGTATTTTGTGGAAGAGCCACACTCAAGGGGCCAAAGAGCCGCATGTGGCTCGCGAGCCGCGGTTTGCCGACCGCGGGTCTAGGTGGTTCTGAGGAGAGAGGACAGTAGTCTAGAGGTGTGACTCCTGATAAGAAATCCTTCCAAAGTAATGCACAGCTGCCGTTTCCAGTTCCCACCACGTGCCCAGAAGCACCGGGCGAAGATGGAAGGGAAGCGTGAGTTCAGCAAAAAGATAGCTCCTGGGAGAAGGTGGCACTGCTGCTGCCTGGCCACGGCACCTAATGAAGTCACCCCGGGAGCCCCTCTGTGGCGCGCCCAGTGCTCTGGGTGGTTCCTGTTTGTGCTGCGGGCTCATCCTCCTGGGAGCTGTATCCCCTCCCACAGCCACGCTCCATCCCCAGTCCCCACATCGTGCCTGTTTCACGCCGGTGCGTGGCCACCCTCTCCCTGGTCTGGGGAGGAAGTCATGACGGCCAGAGAGAGGCCAGCCTGGAAAGTGACGGCCCAGGTCCTCCGTCAGCCCTCTGCCTCCTCCCGCGTCCTCCCTGAGTGCCAGACTCCAGTTGAAGCTGAATAAGTTCTGAGCACCTAACATACAGTGTGGTGATTATAGTTAATAATACCGTGTTATACACTTGAAAGTTGCTAAGAGTAGATCTTAAATGTTCTCACCACAAAAAAGAATGGTAATTATGTGAAGTGGTGGGAGTGTTAGCTAATGCTATGGTTGTAAGCATTTTGCAATATATAAGTGTATCAAATTAACAGCTACACGGTAAACTTACACAGTGTTATATGTCAGTTTCATCTCGATAAAGCTGAAAAAATTAAAATACAAAAAATAAAGCATCTACAAAAGCTTTTTAAATATGGGACAACTGGATATCCATCCACATGCAAAAAGATATTAACTTTTTATACAATATAAAAAAAGTTAAATGGGCCAGAGACCTAAATGTAAAAGCTTAAGAAAAAAATTTTACAAGAAACCGTATCATAAATCTCTCTGACCTTGGATTAAATAGCAGTTTCTTAGATACAACACCAAAAGCACAAACAAACAAAAAAAGAAACAGATAAATTGGAATTCATCAAAGTTTCAAAAATTGTGCTTGAAAGGACATCATCAAGAAAGTGAAGACAACCTACAGAATTGGAGAAAGCATTTGCAAATCATATATCTGATAAGAGACTTGTATCTGATATACAGATAATTCTTACAACAACAATGAAAAGATAAGTAACCCAATTTAAAAATAGGCCAGTTGCTCAGTGGTTAGAGCATCAGCCCTCAGATTGGAGCGTCTTGGGTTTGATTCCTGGTCAAGGGCACATACATCAGCTGCAGGCTCAATCTCTGGCCCCCAGTTAGGGCATGTGTGGGAGGTAACCAATAAATGTGTCTCTCTCACCTCTCTTTTTCTCTCTCTGTCTCTCCGTTTCCCCCTCCCCCCTCCACTCTCTCTAAAAAAAAAAAAAAAAAAAACAAAAAAAAAAAAAAAAAAACAACAATGGAAAAAAATCTCTGGTGAGGATCAAAAAAAAAAAAGACAAGGATTTGAATAGACATTTCTCCAAAAAAGATATACAAATAGCCAATAAGCACAAGAAAAGATGTTCAATATCAATCATTAAAGAAATGCAAATCAAACCCAGAATGAAATACCACTTCCCATCCACTAGGAGGGCTATAATCAAAAATAGATAATAACAAGTGTTGGCGAGAAATGTGGAGAAATTGGAACTCTCATACATGGCTGATGGGAATGTAAAATGGTGCAGCCACTGTGGAGAAGTCTAGCAGTTCCTCAAAAGTTTACACATAGAGGGTGACTATATGATCCAGAAATTCCTCTCGGGTATATAACCAAGAAAAATGAAAACATATTCACACAAAACCTTATATATGCATATTGAAAGCAGTATCATTCTTAATAGCCCAAAAGTAGAAACAACCAAATGGTCCACCAACTGATGACTGGATAAAATATGGTTTATCCATACAGTGGAATATTATTCGGCCATAAAAACGAGGGGAAAATGTAGAATGACAGCTAATGGGTAAGAGTTTGGGGGATGATGAAAATGTTCTGGAATTAGTGCTGATAGATGCACATCTTTGTGAATATACTGCACACCACTGAATTGTACACTTTAGGACTTTATGGCATGTGACTTATATCTCACTTGAACTGTTCTCTTTGTAATGCCCCGTTAATGTCTTGGGCAGATGGAGTGAGGATTCCTACCATCGCTAGCACCTCTTTCCAGCAGTGCTGTTGGGGTCAGTGTGTGTTAGAAAGGAAAGAGGGGGAACCCAAGGAGTGTATTGGGGGGTGTGAATACACTGTGGGGATCATCCATGCATTCCGTCAGCCCTGCCCTTGTCCCCTCCTTGGTGCTGGCTGCTGGGTGCCTTGCAGAGGGCGACGGGGGAGGGGTGGCCCTCAGTGTGTGTTCTCAGCGAGGACACATCAAAGGGAGACCTCCAGTGTGCTTCTGGTTGATTCTAAAGCCAACTGCGGGCTTTGAAAGTCTTCAGAGCACGGCTCTAAAAGAGCATCTTTGCCTGAAGATGAGAAAGAACGTCTGATTTCAAAACATTGAGTGCATCCCTGGCCCATGTGGCTCAGTTAGTTGAGTGTTGTCCTGTGCACCAAAAGGTCGCCGGTTTGATCCCTGGTCGGAGCACATGCCTGGGTTGTAGGCTTGATCCCCAATAGGGGACCTGCAGGAGGCAACCAGTCGATGTTTCTCTAAAACCAATAAAAATATATTAAAAAATCATTGGGTGCAGAGTGAAACATCGGTCACATTTCATAGCGTGTGCCGTCTTTAATCTAGTGGCGTGGGCACAATTACTCTTGGTTCAGTCACGCTGGGAAAGGAGTGTGGCTTTTGCCTCTCCAGGTGTGTCAGTTTGTTGACCATTGAGATTGTGGGCTTGTCTTTCCCCCTTTTTTCTCTTTGACTTGTCATTTGTCAACTGGCCAAAATAAAGGCCAAGGCATATTTTATTTATTGAGATAATGAGTAGAAGTTTATTTTTTTTAAATTACATAGCACCAAGCAGAGGATCTTACAGAGAGGCGGTGTTCACTAAGTGGCCGGGGTTGACTGGGCGGGTGGACAAGTCAGTGGGTATGTGTGTAGTAAGCAGAGTTGCTTGGACTTACCTGTGTAGCCCTTGTTTTATTGCTGTCAAATGTGGCCCTTGATTGAAGATTTTCCCTCGTGTTGTTGCACACAGACCACCACCACCACCTTTTTGGCATTTACAACTGTTTATATTCTGGGGGGTGGGCTGCCCATCACCCTGTGGCCACAGAATAAATCCCAGCTCCATCCCTTTCTCTACAGGTACCAAAGGCTTAGAATGTTCTCCTTCTACTCCCACCATGAACTCCTACTTCTACAAGTTCATGATCAACCTTCTCAAGCGGTTCAGCAGTGAACGGAAGCTCCTGGAGGTCCGAGGCGCCTTCATCATCAGGTTAGTGCCACACACTCTCCTCCTCACCCTGTGAGGTGTCCCATCCACCACTTCCTCTCTCGTGTCACTTGTCTCCTTTTCCTGACCTTTGTGTTTGTTCTTCAAAGGAACAAAGAAGGTCCCCCCTTCACACTGGTGCTGCTGACTTGAGGCAGCTCCCTGTCACCATCTTCAAACAAATGAATTCGTTTTTCGCTTGTGAGACAGTGTTTTCCTTTGAGGTTGAATATCGTCTCATTAAATGCCCTAGAGGGGGTCTTTGAGGAGTGGGGGAGTAGGTAAGCCAGATGGGACATGAGCCGGGCTGTGCCAGGTGACCCACTGCCTACACGGGGTGCCCAGGTTTGCTGGCAGCGGTGGAGCCAGATACATGAGTCATGCGAGCCTAGACCTGGACGGTGCCTGGGCCCCAGCCCCAGTCGCTCAGCGCCTCTCAAGCTGTCATCACCAGTAGCGTGGCCAGGTCTGGCCTTTTGCCACCTACTCAGCTCCAAGGAGCAGGGTTACCAGAAGAGTGACCTTCAGACCAACAAAATCTAGATCTTCCACAGGGAGGACTTCTCCGGAATAGTCTGAGCGGCAGCAGCTCTCAGCTCTGGCTGTTAGGTCACCCAGGAGGCTTAAAACAGAAGCCGATGGCTGGCCCTCCCCCATCAGTGAAATCAGAACCTGTGGGGTGATGAGGGTGTTAAAGCCGTCCAGGGTGCTTGGGGGTCAGATAGACTAATGTGGCCCCCAGGGCCAGGGAGGCTTCTGAGGCCATCGGGACGGGAGTTGAAGGAGCTTCTGGCCTGTACAGAGCCTTCGAGGCAGAGAGAAGCTTGGTGCGTTCATTTTGGCGTAAACCAGAGTTAAGGGCCAGAGGAGGCCAGCCTTGTGGGCCACACTAAGGATTGGGGGCCTTACCCAGAGGTCACAGGGAGCCCCTGGAAGGGCTTGAGCAGGGAAATGGTGTGACCAGATTTCTCTGGTTTAAACGATGACTGTGCTGCTGGGGGACGATGGGGGGAGGGGCAAGGGGTGTGTGGGAGGCTGCTGTCCAGGTGAGAGATGGTGGCAGCTGTTGGTGGAGGGGAAGAAGCAAGGGGATTTGAAAGTATAAGATTTGGTGATTGACTGCAGGAGGAATGAGGGGAGAGGGAGGGGGAGTGACACCCAGGACCCTGGTGTGCCGGCAGTGGATGGGGTGGCAATTTCTGGGATGGGAGGAGCAGGGAGGGAGGAGGGGCCTGTATTTGCATGTAAATTGCTTTGGGAACATCAAAGGAGAGGTTGAAGAAGCAGTTTCTGTACCTGTCTCTCAAAACGGGGCCTAGGCCTGAGATACAAATCTGGGAATTGATGGCATAGGCATCCATTCGTTCACTCATTCATTTATTCAACAGCTCTGACTGAGATTGGTTCTGTGTGAGGTACCATTCTGTCCTCATGTGCTTGTGGGGTTTTCATTCTTAGGAAGTGAGAACAGTCGCTGTAACAGGCAGAGTTAAGGGCGGGGGCTGAGCTGAGCCTGAGGAGCTCTGCTGTTCAGCTTGGGAAAGGAGAAGCCAGGAAGGAGGCTGAGAAGAGGGCCCGAGAGGTAGGAAGAAGCAGAGGAAAGGGGGATGGCAGGAGGCAGTTTTGGGGAGATGAGGCCCCAAGAGAGTCTCCTGGGAGGCAGGGGGAGGGAGCTGAGCTTGGCGGTGAGCGACCTGGAGAACAGGCAAAGGATTCAGGCGAAGGAGGGACAGGCCTGCCTCGCCAGAAGGACAAATAGCAGGACCGCAGAGTCCCTGCCCTCCCAGCAGGTGGCTGTGGGGGTGGGAGGGGGTCACCGCACTATTGGCATTTGGGGTCTGTCCTTCTTTGTGGCGGGGACTGTCCTTGCAGTATAGGATGTGGAGCAGCATCCCTGGTCTCCACCCACCCGCTGCCAGCAGCATCGCGCCCACCCCATTGGGACAATCAAAAATGGCTTCAAACATTTCCAGTGTCTCCCGGGAGCAAAATTGCCCTGAATGAGAACCAAGGTTCAGAGGGACAGAAATGGATTCTTGTCCTCATTGGCCAAGGGAGGAAGATTTCCCCGGCTTTTCAGCACCTCAGGCTGGGCAGTCAGTCGGGGATTGAAGTGAGGTTAGATGTGGTACAGGAGACCGCCCACCAGGAAGATGACGGCCTGTCCCCACATGAGTGACAGTTCGCTGTATGTGGTTTTCCAAACTGCAGAGGTGCCAGCCCTCTGACCAGCCCTCCTTGCCTGGAAGACTTTCGGGAACCGGTGGAGAGAGGCCTTTGGAAAGGCCTGCATAGCTACTCTCCTCCCTGGAGAACGGGCTGTAATGGGTTCTTCCATCCTCTCAGCCTCGCAGGCCCCATCAGGAGTGGGGAGCGGGAGCTCAGGGGAGTGAGCAGCACCCCCAGACTGCACCAAGCTGCAGTGCGGCTGGGGCCCTGCCACCGCCCACCTTCCCATTTACGCCTCTAGGACAGTGAGGCTTCGCTCGCTTTGCAGTGTCTCCCAGGCATCGGGCTGGTGGGAATCCTCATTTTGCAGAAGGGAAATGAGAGGAAGCCATGTACCCTTCCGGCTTGGTCGGAGCTGGGCTGCAGACCCCTGCGCTCTGCTAACGCCGCAGCTGCCACTTAGCCCCTTCTGTGAGAGGGCCGGGTCCGTGCCCTGAGGGGCTCCTCCCTCCTGGTCCAGGGCACTCAGTATAGCCAGCATGGTGACCGTTCTGCGGCTCACACCCCTCAGGGGCCGTCCCGGGGCCTCCTGGGTGAGAGCCTGGCCTCCCTCCCACCCCAAACAGCCCCAGAGGCCTCCTAGCCCTTGGCACTCGCACTGAGAACCAGGGCTGGCCCCTCACACATGTTGCCCCTCTTAGTCCTTTGCTTCAGTTGTCAGCCTGCTGTTCCTCTAAGCAGCACCAGCACCTGTCAGTCCGTGTTAAGGCCAACAGCCACCTGGCCCTTCTGGGCCACAGCAGTTCTGTGAACCTGCTGCCTGTTAAGCCAGCGTGCCAGGTCCCAGCCGGCCAGCCCAGGCCACAGTCCCGGCCCCCAGTCCGGCTGTCAGGGCGCACACCGCACAGCATCAGATGTGGAGGCGGCCTTGAAGGGGTGCTTTCCTCTTCGGCAGAGATTGCTGGGATGAGCCCTCGGGAGCGTCAGCCTGCCTGCAGGCTTCTCGTCTCATTTCCTTACGCTCTGCTGAGGGCTCCAAGGAGGAGCGTAATAATGGTGCATGCCGACTGCTGAGAAACAGTAAATGATCAAACCCTCCAGGTGTTACTGAAATTATAAGTTGCTCCTCTCAACCCCCAAGACCAGTCATTGAAAAAAAAAGGGAAGATTCTTCTGGAAAACCACGTCTGTGGCAGTGTGAGCTCCAGGTCCCGGAGCGGCTGCGTGTCTAGAACAAAGCATCTGGAGACAGACATCTGGTGGGGGGTCCTGGCGTTGAGGAAGATGCCTGACTTCCCTCGGGACCCAGAGCGTTTCCTCTCCCCTCAGCTTTCCCAGGCTGCACCTCCGAGGGGGTTGGGAATGGGGCCCCGAGCTCCAGCCTGGGTGGGTTGGACATCCTCTCTGGATCCAAATGGCCTTGTTTCTGGTGGACATAACAGTGTATACGCCTGTTGAGTTTGGGGAAGCCAGTGGCTCCAAAACCTCATCTCAGCCAGACTTTGTGGGAACTGCTCGCAAGTCCACACATGGAGGGAAGACAGGACAGGGTTAGGGGGTGCTGAGAGGGAGCTGGTACCGGGCACCCCCAGCCCTGCCCACACCCACACCCACACGCTCACCCTCCACAGGCGTGCAGCCACTGGGCCTCCCACAGGCACCCAGGGCAGGATTAGGAGGGAGCTTCTGGAGTGAAACTGACGGGTTCGAATCCAGGGTCCTCCAGTTTTTAACTGTGCAACCTGTGTCCAGGGCTGGCTTGCTTTGCCTGTAAGACGAAGACGGTGGTGCTGCCTGTCGTTTGCGGAGAGGGTTACGTAGACCGTGCGTGTTACAGCTCTCCGCACAGCTCGGTAAAGGGGAGCTGTTCCGCCTGGCGATGTGGCCTCGCCTCCCACGGTGGGCTGTGTGGAGGGGAAACCAGACTTGAGAGGGTGAAATAATTGAACCTTCTGTGCCAACAGCTGGCTCTGGCGCACCGGGCCTGCTGCCCCAGCACCCAGGGCACCCACCGCGGCCCAGCCCCTTAAAACAACTCTGCCCGGGTGGGTGTTGGTGTACATTTACTTCCCTCTTCCAGCCTCTTCCCACCCTCCGTGCCAGTGCAGGCAGGACAAGCGCGGGCCTTGTTTTCCCATGAACCGGTCACTTATGCTGCGGAGAAAAGGCGAGGAGGGAGAAAACGCAGCCTCTTTGATAAACTGTGATATGAACTCCAGCGTAATCCTACAGCTGGGGTCCTTACAAGGCCTGCTGTGTGCTGGGAAGGGAGCGAGAATGACAACACCCCCCCCCCCGGCCGGGCGCGGGGGGGGGGGGGGGGAAAAAAAAAAAACTATTTTCTTCCCCTCCTCTCCTCCTGCCGCCTGGCAAGGGGACTGGCCGGAGAATGCTTCTGTTAACCCAGCGACTCTGCTGTGAACGCGAAGGCGCCAACCCCAGCCAGCCCGGTTGATGGTGGGTGAGGTCCCAAGCACCCTCCCCAGGAAAGCGGTGCCTCTAAGCGGGCGGGTGTTCAGAGAGCACAGGCTGAGGGCCCACGGGAGGTGGGGGCAGTCACGAGGCTCCTTCCGTGAGACCCAGGCCCCCCACTCCCTCCCCCGGGTTTACATAAGAGCCCTGTGTGGAGTAGGGAATTGATTGGCCGCTGAGGTGGGTGGTGGGGCAGGGGAGCCAAGGCCGAGGAAGCCACTGGAAACTGGCCTTGTTTTTCGTTGCAGGGGCTGGGGGGAGGGCCTCGAGAGAAGAAGCCCTTTCATGCTGATTGGGAAATTCCACTTTGCTATCCTTGTGCGTTCCGCCTGGGAGACAAGCCCTGGCTGGGGCAGCCCACACCCGCTGGTCTGCCTGACTCTCCTCGCTCTCTGTGGCCTCTGTCTGCACCTTGACTCTGTCGGCCTTTATAGGTGCCACCTTAGCTGCCCCAGGGGCATTGGCCAGGCCCCCAAAGCCCATGTGCCGAAGCTAATAGAGGATGAGTCACAGTGAAGTGGCATCAGAAAAGCAGGCTTTGCCTCCGGCCCTGGCCTGCAGCAGAGGGCTTCTAAGAGATCCCACTTGGACCTCTTCCTCTTATAACTCAGAACTGAAATAAGTTGCTGTGACAGACACGCGCCAACCTAAGTCTGTCTGCTGGCAGAGGCCGTGGCCCACCTGCCCGGGAAGAGGCGGGCTGCGATCTGTGATCAGTCGTGGTTGTGTTGTTGGCCCCCAGCTGCGGGAGGAGCTGGACATTGCACAGTCTGGGGAGTTCTCCCAAGGAGTGGCCTGCGTCCCTCTCAGGAGCTTCTCGCAGGTCTTGGCGTTAAGCCCGTCGGCCCAGCTCCTTGTGTGACACTTCGGGAGCTTTCCACAGTCGCCCCCCTCCCCGGGGCCAGGGCTGGGGTGCTTTTGTTGAGATGCAGGACATCAAAGGGAGTGTGTGGCAAAAGCTACTTTGTTAGGTGTGGGGGTTTTGTAATCCTCACCCAAGGATATTTTTCCATTGATTTCTAGAGAGAGTGGACGAGAGAGGGAAAGACAGAAATAATGATGTGAAACACATGGATTGGTTGCCTCCTGCACGAGCCCTGACCAGGGCCCAGGCCGGGTAGGAGCCTGCAACCAAGGTATGTGCCCTTGACTGGAGTCGAACCCAGGACCCTTCAGTCCACAGGCCGACACTCTATCCACTGAGCCAAACCGGCTCAGGTGCAGAAGCTGCCTTGTACAACCAGCTCTTGGCGCTGACCTGGGACTGCGCTGAGGGAATGAATGGCAGGCATGACCTGACACGCCAGAGAAAGAGACTTGCCTCAAAGATAGAAAGATGTCCTTGTGAAGGGCAAAATTCAGGGAGCCCTCCCCCCTCTATTCCCACTGTCCCTAATCCGTGGTGAAGTGCCAGCTTCCCAGCACCTCATGCCTGTGATCCGGGGGTGACAGGGAGGGCTAGGGACAAGCCGGTGACTTTGCTCTGCCTCCTCCAAGCAGCCCCCACACTGTCCCTGTAGAGCCACTGTCCTGCAACTGGCCCTCCCTGTGGAAGCGACGTTTCCTTTGGAACGGAAGCATGTGTTGAGCCTTGCTCGGCCAGGCTGGGATTAATGAGGGTTAAAGGGTGGGGGAGTCTAGCCAGAGGGAGCCCTGCACACTGTGCTCTGGGAGTCTGGGAGCTTTAGAGGGAAGTGTCCCCACGTTTCAAGGGTCGTCCTGGATCCCTGTGATGGGGGAGGTGGAAGGAGGCAAAGAGCCCACTCGCTCCGAGCTGGGCTTGTGGGAGGTTAGAGGTCACGGGTGAACTTGGCTAGGGGAGGCATGTGACCCAAGCAGCCCTCCTCCCTTAGAGCCAGTCCTTTGCCCCAGCATCCTGAATCCCCTGGTGGGTGAGGACTCAGGAACCATTCCATGCCCACCGCCCAGGCATGCCTTTTGGACTCCTCATCACATGGGTGCCGGGACCTGCTGGGCCCTTGGATTAAAAGACATCAGCTCATCCTAGCCGGTTTGGCTCAGAGGTTGAGCATTGGTCCGCGGACTGAAGGGCCGAGGGTTCAATTCCAGTCAAGGACACGTACCTCGGTTGCAGGCTCCATCCCAGCCCTGGTCGGGGTGCGTGCGGGAGGCAACCAATCGATGTGTCTCTCTCACATCGATGTTTCTCTCTTCTCTGTCTCTCCCTGTCCCTTCCACTCTCTCTGAAAGTCAATGGAAAAATATCCTCAGATGAGGATTAGCAACAACAAAAGGCATCAGCTCCCCAGCCCATGACTCAGGCAGCGAGGCAGCCGGCAGGGCCTGGGGCGTGATTGTCAGGAACTGTTGCCAGGGGCTAAGGACTTGGAAATTAATTTCTTTCTGAAGTTTGAGGGGTCAAGTTTCTGGGTAGACTCTGCAGTCCTCTGGATTTGTCTATATTTTACCTAAAGATGCCAGGAATCGAACAGCTTTGACCTTGGTAAGTTAGCTTGGTTACTCAGCAGTAGCTGATGAGTATTGCCCTGTCGCATCGTGACAGGTGGTAGATTGGAATCAGCCCCTAGAAGTCATTTCCACCTCCTGCCTGTGGGGCGGGGCTGCATCTGAGCCAGGACAGGCACAGGGCGTCCTTAGTTTTCAACGTGCGTTAAACTCTTCGGGAGCAGGAATTAAAGAGAGTGTGTCCTGTTCACTCACTGGAGGTGGTGTAAACCTGGACCCCCTCAGCTTAGGTGTCCTCGGGCGGCCTGAAGGCCGGTTCTCCCACAATGGTGGTTTCTTTTAGCAGGTGGCCCCAAAGATCACACACACACTCACACACGCACGCATGCACACACGTGCATACACACACACACACGCGCACGCATGCACACACGCACACATGCACGCTCTGCCTTCAGAAAAACCCACACGGGTCTGTCACGTGCAGTTTGTGAAGGGCGCCCAGCCCCGCTGCCCCTTCCACACAGGGGAATTCATGGCTCAGCGCAAATGGTTGCGCCTGGGAGGACCCTGGCCTGGGGCACCCTGCACCACTGGACGTCTCTCGGGCTCTGAAGGGGGTGATGGGACTTTCTGCGGCGGTTCTCAACCTGTGGGCCGCGATCCCTTTGGCGGTCGAACGACCCTTTCACAGGGGTCGCCTAAGGCCATCCTGCATATCAGATATTTACATTACGATTCATAACAGTAGCAACATTACAGTTATGAAGTAGCAACGAAAATAATTTTATGGTTGGGGGTCACCACAACATGAGGAACTGTATTTAAAGGGCCAGAAGGTTGAGAACCACTGCTTTAGAGCTTTGCAGCTTCAGCTCCAGGAGAGCTCTGTTTAATTCCCCTGCAGTGCCAGAGCATCTGCGCCCACTCCCTCACGCCGAGGGGGGGCGGCGTCACCAGCCAGAGACCCAGAGCCGGGATCCTGCTTGTCTTCCAGACAGTGGTGGTGGAAACCCATTTGGGAAAACCACCCCAGTTTCCAGTCTGGACTTTGCTTTCCTCAGCCCTCATCGGGAAGAAGCTGGGCTCTCTCATGGCATCTCCCTTTCACCCAGCATCGTTCACCGCAGGAAACCCCCACACACCATGCTGGTGTGACCTCCTCCTCCTCCTCCTCCTCCTCCTCCCCCTCTTCCTCCTCCTCCTCCTCCTCCTCCTCCTCCAGGGCTCATCCTGCTGGCGGCCACCTCTCAGGCAGAAGGGAAAGGCTGAGTAAATCTGTGTCCTTCCCCGTCTTCCTTCCAGGCCCCCAGCCCTCCAGGCTCCTGTGGTCCATTAGCCTGGCCTACTTCCGGTCTGAAATTAGATGACTCAGTCTCGTTGGAACTGCCTGGCACTTGGACAGTGAATGCCTTTCTTGGTCTAAATCTCCAATTTGACTCTTGCTCAAGAGGACATGTCTCACCCGCTCCTTCCCCCCAGATTATTTGTTTCTCCCTCTGGTTTATCAGTCGCTCACAGCAACCCATGTTGGCCATCTCTGAAGCTGAGCCGAGAGGGACTTCAGGGGCACGCCAGTCTCTCGATTCCCCTAGTCCTCCACCGGCGTCCTGTGCCATTGAGCCTCACCTCCCACTCTTGCCTTTCAGATGCTGCTTTCCTAAGCCCTAAGCTTTACATCTCTTTCTCCGCTTCTTCAGAAAGGGCGCCCCATGCCCCGCCCCCAGCATGTGCTGCAGTCTCGCGTCCAGCTGCAGCCGTCACACACGACCATTTCCCCGAGCTCGGGGCCCTCTGAGCCTCCTTGTTCCCCCAGAGAGTGTCTTCTGGAGCCTGATGGTGTCTCCATTACGCCCTCAGCCTTGTCGTAGGAAAACCAGTGGCCCTGGATGGGCCCGCGGCCCTGCCCCGCCTTGCCGCCTGCATAGGTGGCCCTTCCTGTGCAGGGAGACTGTCGGCAGACGGGACCCCCAGCCCTCCGTGTTGCTTCAGAGAGCAGTCTCAGAAGCTCTGCCGTGTCCTCAGGCGTTTAGGCTTGTTCTCTGCTCAGTTTTGCCATCTCTCTGGCAGAGCCCTCTCTTTCTTAACACGGAATACTTTTTGCTTCCGTGCCCAGATCTATCTTTCCTTTTCCTGATCAAGGCAAGGTGGCAGCCTTGCTTCCCTCCCTGCCTCAATGCCGGTGATGCTTTGTTAATGTAAATTTTCACTGAAGAGCATACTATTTACAGGTGTACAAATCGGTCAGTACCGTGCACTGCAGCTCGGTAGCCATTTAGTGGCTGCTCAGTTTTTGCTAATTGGCTGCACCCATGTAAGGAGCACTCAGATAAAGAAGTTGCTCAGTGGTTAGAGCATGGGCCAGAGCACCAAACAGTCGCTGGTCCTATTCCCAGTCAAGGGCATGTACCTGGGCTGCAGATTCGATCCCCAGCCCGATTAGGGCATGTGCAGGAGGCAACCAATCGATGTCTCTCTCACATTGATGTTCCTCTCCCTCTCCCTCTCCTTCTTCACCTTCCTACCTCCCTTCCACTCTCTCTAAAAATCAATGGGGAAAATATCCTTGGGTGAGGATTAACAACAACAACAACAAAAGAAGTGGAGCATCCAGAGGGTCCCTTCCATGTCTCCTCCAGTTACTGCCCTGCCCTCCTCCCCAAAGGAACCACTGTCCTGACTGCTAGGTTCATTTTACCTGGTTTTGAACTTTATATAAACGGAATCATACGGTTTGTACCCTCTTACAAAGTCTGGCTTCTTTTGACCCACCTTATGTTTGTGAGATTCATTTGTGTCACATGTAACAGTAGTTCACGTTTCTGTAGAGTACTCCGCTTATGGAAACACCATGATTCATTTACCCATTCTGCTATCAATGGGCATTTGGGCTGTTTTCAGTTCGGCACTATTATGAATGTCTTTTGGTGAACATATGCATACATGTCCCTTGGATGTAGACCTCGGAATTGCTGGATCAGAGCCCACACATATGTTTAGCTTTAGTTGCTGCACCAATTCCCACTCCCACCGGAGTGTGTGAGTCCAGTTGCTCACATCCTCACCCACCCTCGTGTCATCGGGCTTTGATTTTGGGCCATTCTGTTAGGTGCTGGTATCACCTGGTGGCTTAAATTTGTATTTCCCCGAAGACCAAGGAAGCTGGAGAACTTCTCGTTGCTGGTTGGCCGTTGGGATATCTGCTTTTGTGATAAGCCTGTTCAGGTCATTTCCCACTGGGCTTTCATTGTTTTTCTCACTGATTTGTGGAGGTTCTTTCTGTATTCGGGATTGCAGTCTCTCTCAGATGCATATACTGTAATTATCTTCTACTCCTGAGTGCTCCCTACATGGTGTATTTTGATGACTAGGAGTTCTTTATTTTTAACGGAGCCCAGGTGACCAGTTTTTCCGTACAGCTAGCACTTTTTGTTTTGTGGTGCTTTTCCAGGGGATTAGAAGGAGCTCATGAGAGCTAACCATAAACCTGCCTGATTCTGGTTGGTATTTGTTAAGCCTCCCAGTGAGCTGACACTGAGTATAATCCGCCTAAACCCAGCATCATTACTCTCGGCTCTGGACAGGGTCTTGGAGGTCACCTAGCTCAGGCTGCTTGTGCTTGGTCAAAACAAAGACTCCGAGCTACCCTCCACCCCAGCGGCTGAATCCCAGGGGCGCTGGAGCCGGGAACCAGTCATCTATGTTGGCCAGCACTCTTGTGTGGCAGGAGGCAGGAACCCAAGTCAGAGTCGCCAAAATGAACAAGGGGCCTTCACTGGCCTGTGCAGCCAAACCAAGGCCAAGGGCAGCAAGACCCAGGACCTGGGGTTTCTCTGTGGCGCCGTCTCTCTTCTTGACCCTGGTTTGAGGTCAGCCTTGTTGTTTTAGTTTCTTCAAGTGGCAGAGGCGTGGCCACCGCATCACATGGCCATCACGTCTCTGCAGGTGATGCTCTGATTGGCTCAGAGCCACAGCAGCCCCAAGAAGGGAAGCCCACGAGGAGTGGGGAGCAACAGCTCTCTGAGCAAAGGGGCCGCGGTCTCGGGAGAAAGGGGAAGAGGTGCTGAGCAGTGGGCCACAGGGGCCCGCCGTGCGGCTGCCGTCCTGAGCAGTTCCCTTGCGTGATCATCACGATCTCTGCTCGTCCTCGGGAGGTTAAATGACTAGCAAACGTGCTTGGAAGGGCCTGGGCCTGGTCACTGCATGTGCACCAGTAGCAGCTGTGATGGCATCGTGATGAGTAGCATCCACCCTCTCCCCAGTGTCCAGAGAGGGGAGGCCCGGGGGCAGGGTGGCCTGGCCCCCTTCTCCCCTTTCCAGCCCTCGCTCCCTCTGAGGCAGCCTCAGGCTCGGCTCCTGAGAAGCAGATGTTGGGCTTGACTGTACTTTCTCTTGTTTTCTCGAGATTGGTAAGACAGGGAGCCGCTGAGCAAGCTAAGACTTGACCCCAGGTGTCTTCCCTTCCTCTCCCCCTCCCCCAGCCCTGCTCAGAGCTGCCCAGTCAGGACTCCTGATGGCATGTGACCAAAAAACACTTCTCACCCTTATGTTGAAAAAAAATAAAGGTGGTGTTCCATCAGGGACAGGACGGCTCATTAAAAACTAAACGTGTACAGCGAGAGCCCTCAGGACTCGGTCTCCCCCCTCACCTCCACAGCTGGCTCTTCCTCCTCTGCCAGCCCATCCTGGGCAGGCCGTCCACCCACCCGGTGGCAGGAGGGACTCCAGCAGCTCGTGCCCACTCCTGTCACTCAGCACCCAGCCTCAGCAGCAGACCCGGCTGGGGTCCAGTGGGCCTGTCACTGTGGCCAGAGCGCACCGTGCTCTGATGGTCCAGGACGGGTCGTGTGCCCACCCTCAGGTACAGCAGGAGGAGCAGTTGTTCATGGGGAAACACGGTACTGCAGCCAGAATCCCAGGCCACGAACGCTGGGGAGGAAGACGGAGCCAGTGTCCACTTAATGGTCTCGGTTCAAGGGCCCCCTGTGGCGGCGGCAGAAGGAGTGACACCCCACCACTCTCCAGCAGCCACATCCTCATCCCTCCGTGAAGGCGGGGGCAGGGGGCTGTGTGAGGGAGCCTAGACCTTCCCAGAGACCGCCATGAGGGTGGGGCGTGGGGGCGTCCCTTCCTGACGGGAACATGGCACCTTGCCAGATGCCAGACTAGCGTTGTCTGCTGTGTGGTCAGGTGTGGAGCTGGGGTCAGACACGGCTGCTCAGAGCCGGGCAGTGCTTGGAGCCCAGGAGAGTCTCGGTCTGCATTTTAGGCTCCGTTCCGAGGGGCCAGGAGGGACCTTACGAGTCAGCTGAGTTCTGTCCCACAAGGAGGACACCGGGGCTCTGATTTCTCAGGAACTGCTTACCACGCGCGGCCTGTGTGCGGGGCAGACCCTGGCGCGGTGGCAGACGGTACTCAGGTGTGACGGAGCATTCCAGAGGACAGAGTCGGTCCCGCAGGGTCCTTCTGTGACTCTTCCTGGAGCAGGCGGCCCTGGGCACGCACGGACCCAAAGCCGGTGCCTGCCTTTACAAGGTGGCAATCTAGTGACAGGCAGACAGGCGACCAGTGAGAAGAAATGTGCGTCCCAGTGTTGTGATTTGTGCTCTGGAGGAAATGGGGGGGGGGGGGCGGGGGGCTCAGGCTCAGCCTGGGGAAGGCGGGTGCCCACGGCCTCAGCGGTGACCCAGATCCCATGTTTCTCAGAGCAGAGACATGCCCTAGTTTCCCTCTCCTCGGGCTCAGCCGAAGCCACGCCAAGAATTGGCTTTTAAAGGCTGCCCGAAATGTGGTTCGGAGCCAGAAAAATCCTTTTAAAGCCAGTGCATTTTTAACCTTGTTGAAATGCTTTACTGAGGGAAAATCAAGGGGGGGGGGGTTTGGGATTTTTCCTTCCCTCTTTAAATTTAGATTTTTTTTACAAATTTGGGCCC
>NW_005871136.1:3748119-3772214 GCF_000147115.1 Myotis lucifugus
GGGGTAAAAATAAGGAGGCCTGGCTATTGCCCCTGGAAATGAGGCCACCGGCTGTCCGGGGCCAGAGAGTCCGTGTCTCCCAAGAAGGGGACGGGCCGGGGAGCAAGGGGCTTCGGCCCCCCACCCTGTGAGGTGGCTTAGAGGGAAGGGGCGGCTGCTGTGCTGGCCTGGGGAGGGCCAGGAAGTGCCATTTGTCATTGAGCAGACCTGCCCTGTGCCCACCGGCAGGGACACGCAGTGGGCAGAGCTAGTCCCTGCCTCCCGGGGAGAGTCACAAGGCAGGGCCATGGAAGCGTGATGCTGCTCTGGGGAGCAGATGGGATGGGGGAGGGCCCAGCCCCGGTGCAGAGGCCCAGGAAAGCTCTGGGAAGAGGCTGTTCAAGCCGAGCCATGAAAGATGAGTAGGAACTAGCTGGGGTGGGGTGGGGTGGGGTGGGGAGGGGTGGGGTGGGGAGGGGAGAACAGGTGTTCTGACTCCTGCGCAGTCTGCTCAGAAGCCCATAGGCCAGGCCAGCACCCAGGGCACTGGGGCCAGGTCCCTGGCCGCCTCGCAAGCAGCCCTGAGGAGCCCAGTGACCCACTAACGCGCCTGAACAGGTTCAAAAACCAACTCCACCTGCTGCGGCCGCGCAGTCGGGAGGAACTGCTCGCATGGGCCACCTTGGCATTGAGCTCCCTCCTCCCCGGCCAAGAGGGACCTGGGCGTCTGTGCGAGGCCTCACCTGAGGGGAGGTGGGGAGGGCGAGTTCAATGCTGCCATCCTCCCGGCACTTCTAGGGACAGGAGGGAAGGGGGCCCAGGGTGGGGTGTGGGGGTCTCGCTCATTTGCCATGCCGGCTGCGGCCTTCCGCTCCTCCCCGCTCTTAGCCTAAAACACCAGAGGCTGGTGAAGGAGTGGCTGGGGAAGCCTGCTGGACAGGGGTCTGGCTGCTACGTCGTCCCAAAAGTTTCAGTGCTGCTGGAACCATCGGTGTGAGCAGATAACCTGGACTAAATTTAAAACCTCCTCCAGCCCCAGACATCCCCGTCCTGACTTGTTTGGCTTTTTAGGGGACCTGCCTTTAGCCAGTTCACTCCAGGTACCCTGAATTCAGCTGACCCTGTATCAGTCCATTGCTCCGGGGAGTCAGCCTTCCCTTCCTCCTGTGTGCTCAGCCCCTCCTGACAGACCTCAGCCGCTTTCCTGGAGGAGATACCCCCCTCCCCCCCCACCCCTGTCCTCCCCTGGCCCGACAGTTGGCAGTTCCTGGAGTACCTCACTTCCTTCCTGCACTTGAAGCCTGAGTGGCCGCCCCCAGTCCAGTTCCTCCAGCGTCTCCCGGCCCCCCAGTAGCAGGGTAATTGGTTTCTCAGATCTTCAGCTGTGCACCCCATCTGTGAGGATTTCCCGGTCCCCTGACCCTCCACAGGAAGACGTGTGATCCTACTGCCTGCAGTACCCTGAGGGAGGGGCCGGAGCCGAAGCTGCTGCTTCTCTCTCCGCCCCTCCTGTCCCTCTGCTCCTGCTCCTGCTCCTGCCAGCCAGGCCTGAAATAGCAACCCCTCCACTTTCTCTCCCAGCCCCACCCCCGCAGCCCAAGGTCACGCTCCCCCCAGGCTGGGGCTGGGGCCTGGTGTGATAGAGCAGCTGCCCGCTGAGATCTGTCTCCAGCCCAGCTCCCAAGAGGAGTATCTGCAATTACAGCTCTTGGAAGGTTGCCGCTTTCATTTCATTTCTGTGGTGTTTGGAGAAAAGTTCAAGCTTCTTTTCACATGTTAGGTCTTCCCGAGCCAGCTAAGGGGTTTCTAGGAGAGAAGAGACTGCATCAAAGATATAGCCCCAGCTGGTTTGGCTCAGTGGATAGAGCATCGGCCTGCAGACTGAGGGGTCCCGGGTTCGATTCCAGCCAAGGGCACATGCCTGGGTTTCGGGCTTTATCCCCAGCGGGGGATGTGCAGGAGGCAGCTGATCAGTGATTCTCTCTCATCATTGATGTTTCTATCTCTCTTTCCCTCTCCCTTCCTCTCTGAAATCAATAAAGATATATTTTTTAAAAAAAAAGATACATGCCCACAGGCCAAGTGCAGTGGCAGGGAGAGTGGGGGAGCTGGGCCCTGAGAGGAGAGGCCAGAAAGGAAAGCAGGATGGATCGACCCAGACAAGCGTGAGTGCCCGAGGGGCAGGGGAGGACGGAGGGCGGCACCCAGCCGCAGCGTCCTCTCGCCACAGTTGTGCCGCCTCTGCTCCAGCCTCACCGGGAGGAGGCTGCCTCCCTGAGACTTCATGATCGGAGTCCTGCTGTGCCAGTCCCTGCCCGCTGCCTCCCCAGCCCACCCTCTCTCTCAGCCTGGCCGTGGCTCTGCCCGTCCCCTCAGAAGGGCAGCCCCAGGACCCTCTGTCCTGAACGTGGGGAGAAGGTGGTTCAGGAGGCAGAGTGGCTTAAATAGCAGCTTAGAGGGTGGCGGCTGTGCACGGCTTTGATGGTTTGTAGACTCATCTCTCACCCCGTATGCCCCAGTGCACCCCCAGCGCCCAGGCCCTCACTGAGAGACTCCTCTCCCGCCTCCATCCCGCTTCTGGAGAAAGCCTCCCTGCGCAGGGAGTAGAGCCAGGCCTCTCCTCCTGCTTGTGCTATGCTAATCGCTCCGTGCAAACGGCAGACTTTGTAGGAGGTTTGCCTGGTTTCAGAAGAAACCCACGCCTTTGAAGCAAAGAGCCACAGTAGCTAAAAATACAATTTCCCGGCTGTTGATCCTCTCATTTGTAAAATGCAAGTTTCCATTGTGAAATCTGCAAATCGGCAGCAGCCCCCACCCCCAGAGGGAGAGGGAGGCGCTGCCATCCTCGGGGAGGCGCCACCTCAGCCCTGCTCCCTGCTCCCGGCTCTGCCTCTGAGAGCTCCAGAGGGAGTCCAAGAGCATCCCACAATCTAGAGGATTCTAATTTAAAAAAAAAAAAAAACCATATTCATTGTTTTGAAAAAACTTAAACCATATAAGATTTTTTAAAAAAACAAATGATGCAGGAGAATCTTGCATAAGATGTAAAAGACCCTGGGCCACCACTTCCTCCCAGAAAGTAACCTCTGTTTTCAGTTTCATGTATTTCCTTCCTTCCAAAACTTTGTCTTTGCGTTTATAAATATACAACTCCGTTTGGCTTTGGTTGTGGTTGTGGGTTTTCCAGGATTCTAGACCCAGAATTGTTCTGGCCTTGTTTTCACTCCCTCGCGTCTTTCCACGGAGCGCCCCTCCCTCGGGATCCAAGCAGAGTGGCTCAAGGTCGCCGTTCCTTGTCAAGGCCACCGCATCCATCACCCATCTCTGTGTGGTGGCCTGGTCTCTGCTGGGTGGGCAGTGACCACGTGATGCTGGGGGACAGGCAGGATGGCTGGTCCCCAGCAGGCCCCTCTCCTGGCACAGCTCTGCTGAGGGGAGTCGCGGGGGGGGGGGGGGGCGCGCATCTATAACGGGACCGGGACTCCTCAGACACCTCCTGGACCCTTTCCCCAGAGGGCCTTCCACGGGCCCTTCCTCATTCTCGTGCATTTAATCCGGTGAAGATTGCCTGGGCTGGAAAGGAACATGCGGTTGAAAGCCCATTTCACGCATCTTAAAAATTCCCCGTTAACGACTGATCGCGAGAGGGCTTTTCCAGCCTCCTGGAGGGGGCGGAGGGGGGACAAATAAGAGGAACCCCTTCCATGTGGCCTGGGAGAAGGAAGGCGTCCCCTCCGTGCTGTCTGTGTCCCTCTCCTGCTGTGGCCCCTCCACCTCCCAGCCCTTTCTCCCTGATCTTTCCACCACTTTCCCAGAGACCCGGCAGTGAGGCCACCCTGGTATTCGCTTTGTTACCAGCAGCCGTATTATTGTTTCTCTTCCGTTGTTTCCTGATGTTTATCTCAGTGCCCTTTAAGTGGGCACTTGTAAAGAGCTACAGAAAGTCTCCGTTCGCAAGGTTCTATGAAACCCCCACACTAGAGATGTGAAGGCCAGAAAAGCACGATCTAGCTCCCTAATCAGAGACTATTCTCTTCTGTGGAAGCCAAAAATGTAGCCAGAACAGCAGGAGCAGCATAAGCCACAGGCTGGGGCCTCCTCCCCCAGGGCTAGGGAGACAAACCCAGGCCCCGCTCCTGCTGGCGATAAGGTGAGAGTGGCGATAAGGAGTCCTGGGCAGGCACGGGCCTGGCCTGAGAGTTTATCTCTTTTCCCTTCCTTTGAACAGACCAAGTCAGGGCCTATGACCCTGCTGTGTGGCCTTGGACCCGTCCGTGGCTTCAGTCCCATGAGCACACAACCTCTGAGGGCCTCCGTGAGCCTCGTAAGCCTGGCTGGGGTGGGCAGGGGCAGGGGCGTGGCTGGGCAGGCAGGTGTGGGGCCAGGAAACAGTTTGCCATGTTGATTGTGTGTTTGCAGCCTCTACACAGCAGGGCCACCAGTGGGGAGACGATACAGCCTTCGGAGCAAATCCTGCTTGGAAGGCGGGAGCACAGAGGGTTCAAAGGGGACAAAGGTTCCATTCGTGCTTCTCTCTTTAACAGTCAGCATAGAGGACAGCAGACGTCGGGGCTCAGAGATGCTGTGTCCCTGGCAGTGCTCGCCTGGGTTCAGAGCATCAGCCGTAGAACTGAATTCACCCCCCTCCACCTACCCCTGCTCCAGGACCCAAACTTCGGAGCGGCGTCTCCTGGCAGAGGTTTCTGGGAACCTGCTGCTAGTCACCCCATAGATGTCCCTGTTCCCAACCCCCGGGTCTGAGTTTGGGTTCTGGCTGCAGAGCCGTGGACGCAGTTCCCAGACTCTGCCTCCCACCCGACCCCTTGGCGAAAGAACAGCACCCCAGCAGGGCAGAGCTAAGTGTGGGCACAGGCCAGCTGTGTGCCGGCCAGGTGTGGTCAGTGCCTGCCACCCACAGAGGTAGCTCCAGGGAGAGGATGAGGGAGAAGGCGCTGGTTTGCAGATAAGCTGCTTTGGAGCCACAAGAAGGTTCTGGAAGAACTCGGGTTCCAGTCCATCAGAAGGCCCAGTGATATCTAGCCACGGTGCCCCGAAATCACCTGCCTTCCAGAAACAGCAGGCCCCAGCCCCTGTGCCGTGGGCCCTGGCGCCTGCGAGCCGGGTGCTCGGTGAGGCAGCAGCTGAGAGCTTGGTGCCGGGACGGGGCCGGCCGGGACCTTGCATGGCCCTGAGGTGCTTCACCCTCACTCTCCGTTACAAGGGGACCTGGCCGTGGTAAGCGGATTTGAGGGAGGCGACGTGCCTCGTGTAGAAGTGCTCGCGAGTGTCTGTTCTGTGTGCCATTGTTGGGCAAGAGGCCGTGACACAGCGGGAAGGAAATCCCTGCGACCGGAGAAGGCAGGAGCCGGCCGCTCTCAGGGCTTGGCACGTGCTGGCCTTTCTTAGAGTGGATTGTCATGAAGACAATGGGATTTCCTGTAGTGGCCCGTCCTTCTGTCTTCATTTGTTCTGGGTGTTCAACAGATGACACACTCAGAAGCTGTGGGCTTTCCTACCAAGGGTTTGAGATCCCGCTCACACCGTCTCCTCCGCTGTCTTCACCCCGCCTGGTCCTCCCACCACTGCCTTTTCCTCCAGGGCCCAGCACCCCTCAGCCGAGTGCCCGGGTCTTCCCTGCTTGTCTCCTGGTGTCCCACAGCCTCCGCCATCTGAGCTCCATCCAGCCATACTCGGGGGTATCTGTGTGGGCTAGAAGGTGCAGCCTCCGGTGGGATACACACCTGGACCCTGCTGAGGCCCCTCCTTGCAAATTGCAAGTGCTTCGACCAGAACCAGACACTGGGCAGAAATCCCAGTGCGTGAAGCCGCCCGCTCCCTAGACCCCTGAATCCCACCACTAAAGTCATCCAGGTAACCTTGCCTCTCCTGCAATTAGCTTTCTATTCCACAAGCATCCGCCTCCCTGCCGCCCACAGGGGCCCAGCCCTGGGCCAGGCCGATGGGGTTTCCCATACCTCCTGCCATGGGGAGCCTGGGTCAGGACAAGAGACTTGCTGCCTGCGGGTGCCAGGAGATGGAGCTCAGAAGGGTGGAGGACCATGAGGGGCTAGAGAAGTGCCTGTGAATGGACGGGGGAAGCCTCAGCCAGGCTGATAGCAGCACGTGGAAAATGAGCCCAGCTAGGTCAGCCGGGCCGTGCACAGGAAATGGCTCCTGTCCTGGGAGCAGGCGGGGCCCCTCCTGTGGCAGGAAGGCCCACCTGATCCCCTGGTGGTGGAGGAAGTGGTCACCTCTCCTGGCTCTGCCCACTCTCACCTTGGTCCCTCGAGCAAACCCCAAACCGGGAGAGAAGGGCCAGCCTGGCCTAGGGCCTCAGCCCGCTGCCTGCAGGAGACCCTTTGGTTTTTTTGGCTACTCCTGCCCAAGGGAGGCCTTCCTCGGAGGTCTCCGGGCGAGCCCAGCCCAGGTGTCTATGGCCGACCAGTGTCTGGCCGCGCCGTCTTCAACAGAGGGATAGAGAGCTAAGTGGCCAAGGACCCCTTTCTTCGTCTTCCTCCGCCTCCTCCCCACCCCGCGGTGCCCCGCCCTCCATCGCCTTTCCTCCAGCTCCCAGCAAGACCCAGAAAAACAAGTCCTCGTGCCTCCTCCTCCCACTCCCACCACCCTACCCCAAAACTTTTAAGTGCATCAGACACATCGACTGCATTAAACACGATGAATTTTTAAGGCGTGAGTTGGCAGGGTTACCATGGCTGCCTCTGCCCTGAAGGGCGCACTGCCAAGGATTGATTGAAATAAATAAAACAGATTTACAGTTTTCATACTTAGGAAGCAGAGCTGGAGGGGAAGAGGAGCGAGGGCGGGTGGGGGAGGGTGTGTGAAACCCGGAGCTTTCGGAACCTCAGATGGGAGACCACGCCCTCCTCCACCCTAAGGTTACACCGACACTGAAGGAGAGCTGCTTGCTCTGTCCATTCCTACAGCAGCCAGCTGTCAGGCAGGGCGAGGCCAGGAGGGTCCTCTTCCCGTGGGAATGGCTCTGGGTCCCTGTGTTTTCTATACTTGACATTCGGCTGCATTTCAGAGTTGCAGCTGGGAGACTCCAGGCACCTCCCAGGAAAGCCTGCGTCCCATTGGCCTTGACCATTGAGAGAACATGGACACCAGCTAGAGGCCAAAGGAGAGAGGAAGTGAGGCCTGTCTCTGTGCACGGGACTGGCCTGGTCGGGACACAGCAGCAGGCAGCGGGGGGTGGGTGCAGGAAGGAGGCCAGGCTCGAGGGAGAAGGGAGGACCTCGATCAGGAACACTCGGGGGCGAGGGCAGTGATTTGGCCCTGCCCCCCATCGTGCCCGGACCAGAGGGGCCTAAAGCGCGTTGCCTCCCGGCTGGTTGGCGCAGCCCTGATGCCAGCTTGTACCGGGCCGTGGAGTCTACCCCACCCTGAGCTCTCCTCAAAGGCAGCGTCCAGTTGCAGCCTCTGAGAAGAAGCGTGAGCCAGGGCTGCCTGCCCAGTCACCTCCAGAGCGGGCAGTGGCCAGCAGGAGAGCAGACCTCCCACCTCACCTTCCCCCCAGTCCAGCCGCCGCCACAGACCGGAGCTCGCAGGCCTGGGCTGGGGAGCTGGACCTGCCTGGGTGGGAGCCGGGAGGGGCGGGTGGCCCTGATGAAGGAGTAGGTGGGGGCAGGATGGGGCAGGGGCTTCTGTGAGTGTCAGGGAGCTGGCACACAGTCCTTCCTGTGTCAGGGAGGCCTTTTGTTGGGCCCAGCCCCGCAGGAGGCACCGAATGAAATCATCCACATGCCCGCCTCTCTGTGGCACTGACCCAGCACGATTCCTGGGGGTCTGGACGGGCCCGGGAAGAACTCGGCCCCTTGATCACATGGAACTGGGGCATTGGAGAGCTGGGCACACCCGCCCACCCTGAAGCCTGGCATCTGCGGCCAATTCTGAATTCTCTGTCTGTCACGGGGCAGTGAGCGCCGAGAGGAAGGCCAGGGTTGAAGCAGGACTGGACGGTATTAATAGCAACTGGGAAAGATCAGGGGTGGGAGGCGGGTGCCCCCAGCCCTTCCACCCATCTCTCAACATTGACATCTCTGTCCACTCAAATGGGCTGGAGTCTGGTCTCCCCCCCGCCCCCCCCCCCCCCGCCCGGGCCAGCTGTCCTGTGCACTGTGCTGTGGCCGCCCGTCCAGTGGTCAGATAACTGCTTGGGACGGTCGAGAAGGGACGGGCCTGGGAGGAAATGGTTGCCCAGCCTCTGTTTCCTCCTCTGTAGTCATCGGTGCCCTTCCCCCGTCCCTGTCCAGGATCCTGCCATGGGTCAGAGGATGCCTTTTTGTCTCTTAAAAAGGCCCGGCCCAAGGAAGGATGGGGTGGGAGAGGCAGCAGCTCACTCCCAGCCCGCCCTCAGCTCTGGCTCAGCGTCAGAACAGGCGGGCGTCCATGCCCTTACTTGGTGAGGGAGCCGCGGAGAGCCCAGAGGCCAACTGAGCATCTTGAAAGTGGCCCAGGGGCCTCGGGAGGGCCTGCTGACAGTGAGGGTGAGGGGGCTGTCTCTGGCCATGGTGACCTTGCCGGTCCTGTTTCCGAGGGGCGGGGGGAAGTGGGGTCATGGGAAGAAGCCTGACATCGTCTCCGAAGCACATGGCAGAGTCCAGATTCCCAGAGCCCACCCGGCAGGGAGCCAGAATGCTTCCTCCCACGGAAGACACCGCGCTCGGCCTCCAGGCCCACCCCTCACTGTGGGGCCCCTGCTCCTGCAGTGGGCCTGGTCCTGCCGGGCCCCAGCTGTCCCCACTCTATGCCACCCCCCAAACCCCCTACCTTGTGTCCTGAAAGGAACCACTCACACTCCCCTTCCGCCACCCCACTACCTAGACAGGCCTCCAGTGCTGGACTGCCCCCTCGTGCCCCCCTGGGCCCACAGGCTGAGCCTGGACAGCAGGGGCTTACAGGGGGGGGCATCTGGCGGCAGAAGCAGCCCCCCCACCTTGCACCCCTGGAGAGCAGCACCTCTTGTCCACACTCAGCCAGGGTGGCGCTTGGAGCCACTGGGAGGTCTTGTCATTCACACCAGGGGCGGCCTTGCCCACGCTGGGGGCCTGCCCCGGTCCCTGGAGGCACAGCCGTGTGGGGCCCCTTCCCACACCCAGGACAGGGTCGGGGAGAGCACCAGGCTCCCCATTGGCCTGGCGGGGACCAGCCTGTGCCCAGGCCTTTCTCCCAGGAGACGGGCAGCAGCTATTGCCTCATGCAGGCCGCCTCCTGCCCAGTCTAGGCCACCTGTCACCTGAAGCCGCGGCTGTGGGTGGGTGCCAGGGGGGCTCGGCAAGCACCTCCCACCGTGGCCAGCACTGAGGCTGGTGGCCTTTCGGGGCCGGCGTCTGCGGCACAGTGGAGGCTCGGCCAGTGTTAGTGTTGAAGGGGCCGTGACGTGAAGCTCACGCTGGCGGGGCAGGTGCGGCCACTCCCAGCGGGCACAGCTGCAGAGGGCCTTCCCCTCTGAGGCCGCCCCAAAGGACACAGCAGTCCACTGGGGAAAGTGGGGCTCCAAAGCAGGCTGAAGACAGGTCGCTCCCCTGAGAGCCCTCGCATATGACAGGGACCAAAGAGAACGCAGACCCGGAAGTAGGGGAGTGGCCGCCCGGGCGGGTAGCAGGAGGCTGGAGGAGAGGAAGGCAGAACCCCGACCCCGGGGACCCTGTCTGAGTGTGAGGGCTCACATGTGGACCCCTGCCCGGTCCAGCGCTAAGGCGGGTGTGAGACCCCGTCCAGGCTCCCTCCCACCCCACCTATGCCTCTTCCCAAGCATTTTCTAAACCAGCGGTCGCCATCCGTGGACCACCGGTCATCCATGAGGTTAGAAAGGTTGGCAACCACTGTTCTAAACCATTGTCTCATGAGCTGCACTTTAATATGGGTATTAAAAGTCCGGGCAAATGTTTAATGCTTACAAGCTGTGCTCCATTACGGAGCTATGCCTGAGAGCCAGGCAGGCAGCTCGGCCAGGCTGGGCTCGGCAGAGAAGTGATGACGCAGCAGCCCTGCGGGGCAGCCATCTGCCAGCCCCACCGGGTGGGCAGTCCCCGGTGCCCGCTCATACTAGGCACCGAGGAGGCAGAGCGGTAAGAGGGGCTCATGCTCTGGAAGTTGGTTCTTGGTCGAATCCACCCTTCCTGCTCCCTGGTCGGTGGTGTGGCTGGAGCAGGGTCCTCTGTGGAGGAGGGAGTTATAGTGCCCCGTGCCCATGGTGTGTGAAGACCTGCCAGGGGTCTCCCTGGGCAGGGCAGCCAGGCCCCAGGTGGCAAGGGTGAAGGAGGGACCTCACGGCAGCTGCGCTCTGCAGACAGAATGCACACAGATGTGCAGCGGGCTTGCTGGGCTGAGCACAGGAGTGTCTGCAGGCACACTGTCCGTCAGCGTAAGCCTTCATCAGCGTTAGTGTGGCCCCTCCGCACAGTCACACTCAACAGTGATTATTGAGCCCTGGCCGGTTTGGGTCAGTAGATAGAGCGCCGGCCCGTGGACCAAAGGGTCCCAGGTTCGATTCTGGTCAAGGGCACATACCTTGGTTGGACGCTCCTCCCCAGCCTGGTCGGCGCGTGCAGGAGGCAACCGATCAGTGTGTTTCTCTCACATCGATGTTTCTCTCTGTCTTTCCCTCTCTTCCACTCTCTCTAAAAGATCAATGGAAAAATATCCTCGGGTGAGGATTCACAATTAAAAAACAACAACAGTAATTATTGAGTGCCAGGCCCTCTTCTTGAGGGACATGGGGGTCCCAGACAAATTCTGGTGGGAGACACAGCCTGGGACCTAGGGAACAAGTCCATCACACAGATGACCTGGGTAATGAGAATCGCTTGGAAAGAAACAGGACTCACTTGGAGCTGGGGCCTGGGTGGCTGGAAGGAGCCAGTCCCTACGCAGCATTCTACGCAGCATTCTCCAGGCCAGGGCACAGGGCATTGTGAGGGAGGGAGCACGTGTAAGGGCTGAGGTTGGAGAGGAACTGACCAGAGTGTGTGGGATCCTGGAGCCAGGGTGAGGGGCTGGGTTTTATTTAGATCCAGCAGGAAGCCACTGGGGAGTGCCGTGCTCTGATGGACGCTTTTTAAGGACCCCCGCTGGTGCATGGAGGGTGAATTCTGCAGTGAGAGAGGCAGGGAGGCCAATCAGGAGCCGGCCTTGGAGTTGACCGGGCACCAGGGCTGGGGCGGCTGACACGGGGCCCGGAGGAGGCAAGATGTGCCCTGAAGGCAGAGCCCCCTGCCCTGTCTTGCGGTGGACCCAACACGGGCCCAGGGGATCAAGGATGACTCCCTGGTTGGGGCTGCAGCAGCTGGGTGGGCAGTGACGCCAGTTCCTGAGATGGGGACAGTTGGGGGGGGGGGGCAAGAGTTATGCTGTGGCCCTGCCAAGTTTGAAATGCCATGCAGGGCTGTCCACCAGGCAAGTGGCTGCCCCATCCAGAGCTCAGTGGGAGTCAGAGGCACATGTGGGAGCCCCTGAGCTAGGGGCAGCTTTGAAAATAATCATGGACCAGATGCCACCACCAGGAGACAGACTGGAGAGCGAGCAGGGGGGCTGCACGGCCCTAGGGGGCAGCCACCGGAGAGGTGGCAGAACCAGGGAAGCACGGGTCACCGCGGCCAGAGAAGAGCGTTTCCAGAAAACTCTGCCGTCCCGGGCCTTCTGTAGCTCCGCCAGTGTTCCCCAGGTCTTAGGGACACCAGGAGCCTGGGTGCCCTCATCTCCTCATGGCCACCCCTCTGCCTGTCCCTCCGCACCCTCCCAGCCGTCCCCGCCGGCCTGTGGTCCCTGGAGGCGCTGCCTGGCAGCAGGCTCAGCTGCTGGCCTCTGTCATGGAGACGGCAGCAGCTGCAGGCGACGGGCATTTGTGAGCATTTGTCAAAGCGCTGCCCTTCCTCCGCGGCCTGCCCTTCTGGAACATTTCTCTCCCATGGCCCTGGAGACGGGGCTCCTGTGGGGCTGGGAGGACCGGAGGGGACCGGAGGGGCTGTCTGTTCTCGGCCTGAGGGCCAGGCTTTCTCCTGTGAGCTGGCTGCTACCCCCACTCGCCATAGACTGTGCACCCCACACGAGCCATCACTAGTCTTGGCAGCTGCTCTCTGAGCAGCCCCCATGGCACAGGTGGGCACTGTCGCCAGGTGGGAGGTAAAGACATTGTCACGTAGACATTGGGTCACACAGCTGGGCAGGAGCACCGGGCTCTGGGACCTCTGCCCCCCACACCCCCCACATCCCAGGCAGCAGGGGAGCCCCCGGTGATGGTAGAGCTCCACCCATCCCCTCAACAGCCCCGTTTCCATGTCTCTGCTGGTTTCTTGCCCGAGTCTGCTGGTTCCAGCTGGGCCGAGGCTGGATGGAGCCTGCCTGTCCACTGTTTGCACTTCGTGGTTTGCGATTTTGGCGGCCTGGGGGGCGGGGGATCTTCTCCAGCCTGGCCCCGAGGCGTGACTGGTGTTTACTGGTAGAGGAAAGCAGGGGGCCAGTCCCTGATGCTGCATGGGCTGCGAGGTCAGTGACCTGGGATGGACATGTTTCAGGCCTCAGACCCCTGTCCCCACCAGCCCCGGGCATGGTCTGCGGGCTTCCCTGGAGCAGAGACTAGGAGTCAGAGAGGGGCACCCGCCCTCCTCACCAACCACTCGCCCACTCGGTGTGGCCCTCCCTGCTCAGGACGCCTGGACTCCCGGGGGCCCGCCATCCCCCAGCCAGGCCTCCGTGGGCACCGGGACAAACTCTGGAGGTCGATAGCTTCCTCCAAGCCCGTCCTCGCGCCCACCTGTTCCTGTTGACCTCGCCTTGGCCCAGGGACTGTGGGAAAACGGTGTCTTTACTCCCTGGGCTCTGTTTTCCTGTTGTCAAATGGGACTCCTTCCCACAAGGCCAAGCCTATCCCCCAGGATTCTCCCTGGAGAAGAGACGGTGGAAAGAAAGGGCCCCTAACTGACCCCATGACCTTGGTCAAGTCACCTCGCTGCCCTGTGCCAGCAAAGATGAAACTCGGGGTGTCGTAGGTTCACTCATCCCACAAGTGCCGCCTGAGCCCGGCACCTGCAGGCACCTCCAGGCGGGGTTGAGGGAGAACCGCACAAACCAGGGGCCCTCATGGGGAGCGGGGGGACAGGGGGGACAGGACCCGGTGAGCAGACGTGCAGAAGCTGTAGAAGCTGGGCACACAGAGCGCCGTGGATGTGGGGGTGAGAGCCAGGGCCTGCCGCTCTCTGAGAACCGTCTCCCTGGGGCTCTGGAGCCGCTGGGCCAGGGTGAGTGTTTTGGGAGGCGTGGAGCCAGGCCCGCTGTGAACAGTGCCCCATGTCCCCCATGGTCCCCACACCCGCCCCTGGAGAAGCAGGTGCCCTCGGGATGCGGGGACCAGGGAGGGGTCCACAGTGAGGCCCAGGGGGTGCCGTAACCTTCGCTCTGCCCGCTTTCCAGGCAGCTGTGCCTCCTGCTGAACGCGGAGAACATCTTCCACTCGATGGCGGACATCCTACTCCGAGAAGAGGACCTCAAGTTCGCCTCGACCATGGTCCACACCCTCAACACCATCCTGCTCACGTCCACAGAGCTCTTCCAGCTGCGGAACCAGCTCAAGGACCTGAGGACACTGGTACCGTGCCTGCGGGCTCTGGCTGGGGAACCTGTGTGCACGCGGGCACCCGTCCTGCCAGCCCGCCCTCAGCCCCAGGAGGCTCTCTGGGAGGAGACGGATGAAATTGGAGATCTCCCTGGGCCAGTGTAAAACATGGACGCCCCTGGGCTGAGCACAGGAAGCAACAGCATGGGAGTGAGTCCCAGCTGGTTCCTTGAGCAGCTGCGGAGGCCTCTCCGAGGAGACCGGGTGCTCTACTCGGGTCCACGCACCCTCCCTGACCCATCAAAGGCTGTGCCTTTTCTCCCATTGACACCCCACTCCCACCCTGGCGCTGCCCCCTGGCACACAGGGTTCTGGACTCATGTGGGGGACCCAATGGGTGATGCCCTCTGGATGCCACCTCCCTGTCAGGGCCAGGCCTGTGGCTGTCACCCTGCCAGGGATCGGGTTACTGCTCTCTTTGCCCCCCTCTTTGGCCCTGGCCCTGTTCCCCAGCAGCTAGACCATGTGTCCCAAAAGGCACCCTGTCAGAAGCCAGGGTATCATAGGGCTGCCTGTCCCAGGCTTGGGGTGAGGACCTCCCCAGGGCTGATCAGAGAGCAGGAAGGCACTCACCATCCTCCCATCCTGCTCTGGGGGCCATGGTCAAGGTCATGCTCCCCCGGGGGTGGGGGCTGAGTTGCAGATGGCCTCCAGGCGTTTCGTTCCCCTATCTGGGCTGTGGTCACCACCCGCACACCCTCCTTCCCAGCTCAGACCCTGCATCCAACCCTCTCAGGGTGCCTCCAGGACAGCCAAGCCTGGTCTGAGGGCATCTGGGGCCAAGAGGCTCGGAACGATCCAGGCCACACCCCTGCCTCCTTCCTGTGGTTCCTTTCAGACATTCGCAGAGGCCTTAAGAATTTTCCTCAGGGCAGGGGCTCCCCCGAATGTGGGTTCAACTCCTGGGCTGGTTTCCGAGTGCAAGGTGGGCCGCAGAGAGGGAGGAGATGTGCCGTTTGAGGACGAGGGGAGGGTGCTGCAGGGAACCGCCACCCCACCCGCAGGCTGTGCCCTCCCGCACAGCTCTCCCAGCCCACACACTCCGGACCACAGGGTCCTGGAGGGGACAATCACTGTTATTTGCCGAGAGCAGAAATGCCAGCACGGAGGACAGGCTCCCCCCACCAGGCCCTGTCACCACACGTGGCTCTGTGGGGCCTGGAGTAATGACAGGGTCCGGGAGGAACTGTCAGCATTTCCTCTGTGACAGCGCGTTCCCAGCGGGGCTGCCAAACAGCTGGCTCCCCACAAGGGCCCTTCCCACTCAGGTCCCCACATGGACCCCGGGGGGAGGAGCAGGTGAGGAGGTGCGGGCCCTCTGCTCACTGCTCATGCCTCCCCCAGGAGAGCCAGGACCTGTTCTGCTGCCTGTACCGCTCCTGGTGCCACAACCCCGTCACCACGGTGTCCCTCTGCTTCCTCACCCAGAACTACCGGCATGCCTACGACCTCATCCAGAAGTTGTATCCTTCGCTGTCACTGTTCTTCCGGTCCAACCGCTGGAGGGGTGGGCCCACTGCCATCCTCCTGCCCCCAGGCCCGTGTCATCAGGACCGGATGGGTGCCTTGAGGGAGGAGAGCTGTCCCTGGAGAAGCTGCGTAGGCTGGGGATCGGGGCTGAGGGACCATCTAGGTGCGGGTGCCGGGGAACGGGCAGGTGCACCTGCTCGCTGCAGATCGGTGGACCCTGTGCTGGGGCGGGCGGGAGGAAGGCCTGAGAGCAGGCGGGGACGAGCCTGTGGGCTGAGCTGAGTGTTGGTGGTGTTGCTGGTGCTTAGGGACCTTCAGGGGCCACAGAGCCAGAGCTCGGCGGTGACCCAGGGGGCAGAGCGGGCTGACCAGGGGGCCTCAGAAGAGGGAAACCCCCCCAGCCCACTCAGGGCCTGCCTCAGCGAAGGGCATCATGGTCACATTTTGTTTAAAATACTGTACAGCAAACCAGCCTCCTCCGGGAATGCCTGGCGTGTGACCTCACTGGGAGAGCTGCTTAGATGCAAAATCGGTCTCCTTCCCTGAGGGGCTTGGAGTTGGGGTTCAGGAAGGAGGGGCCCTGAGGGGTCTCCTTTCAGGGTCAGCCATGGCCTTGCCTGGCTCCCTCAGTGCTGCTCCCCTTCCACACCCTAGATTTGCTTCTCTCGGTCATTGGTGACCAAGGGACCACAGGCCACACCTGCCGCAGCCCTGACCTTGGCCGGGCTGGCGGCGCCCACTCAGGCGGGAGCAGACCCTTCCTGCCCAGCCCTCCCCGCAGGCTGCAGGGCCGCGATAAGTGAGAGCCTTTCAGAGCCCAGGATCGCAGGGGAGGGCGCTGCCGGAGCAGAGCCGGGTGCCGTGCAGCGGGGACAGCTGTGCGCTTCTCAATTAGAGGGACACAAAGGCAGCGGGATGGACTAATGCCCTTCGCATGCGGAATCCTGCTTAGGCAGAAGCAGCTCTGTGCCTCGGGAGCCGGACTGGAGGGAGGAGGTCGCTCTGAGCCGCTGGGTCAGGCCCCTGGGTCCCAGCTCTCCAGCTGCCACCCTCCCCGTCAGGGCCCTCCCTGAGACAGGCTGTCCTGGCCCAGGGGGAAGACTTTCCTTGACTGCCCACCAGCGGGGACCTGGAGGTCACTGTGGACTTCCTCACGGAGGTGGACAAGCTGGTACAGCTGATCGAGTGCCCCATCTTCACATGTAAGGGCCCTGCCTCTGGCCTCTGGCCTTTGGGCGGCCTGGAGTGAGGCGGCCTGGAGTGAGGCAGCCTGGAGTGAGGCAGGGTGAAGCCACACTCAGAAGAGGGAGGGGGTCGGGGGAGGACAGTCACCCCAGGGATACTCTGGAATGTCAATAATGGAAGACTGGGGAGGAGAGCAGGTCTGAGGAGACCAGACACAGCAGGGCTGGGACATGTGGCATCAGAACCTGCCCGGGTGCCTCAGGGTGGGGCTTGTGGACACACCAGCGCCGACAGCAAAACCCACTAAAGGTGAATATCAGCTGCCGGGAGAACTGGAGCAGTGCTGTCGGGACAGGTGGGCAGCTGTCCCAGCGCCGTGCCGGCCGCTCCTCCAAGCACGCCACTCTGCCCTGGCTCTTGGACGCTGTGGGGACCCTTGGCCCACCTGCAGGCTCCTGTGTGCCCAAGAGCCACACACTCATCTCTCCGCAAAGCAGAGTTGGCATTTGCTGGGAGCCGATGGGTGGGAGCTGCCTGATCGTAACACCCAGGCTGAATGTGCAAAAGTGGCAGCTGGCTGTGGCACACGCAGCTCTTGGCGCCTCAGACACCGCGACTGCATGCAACGCGTGCGCTTTCAGTGCGGTAGGAAGCCAGCCACCCAAGCCTCCTCTCTGGCAGTGCCTGTGACCTGTCAGGCTGAGCCATCAGCCTTCACTGGAGCCCAAAGGCAGATGCAGGAGCCGAGGACACCACCCCTTCCACCCATCCAAACAGAGGGCAGCTTTCCAAACAGCCAGGCCCATGCTGCCCGATGCCTGTGGGACACGTGTGGGGGGAGACCTGCTCCCCGTGGAGTGCACCTGAGCCTGTCCCAAGTGGTCCCCTGAGCTGATCTCACTTCCCTGGGGGCCTCCCAGGCAGCCAGGCACATGCTCCCTGAGGTCAGATCCATCCCAACCCTAGAAAAGCGACAGCATCTCCTCTCCAGGCCCAGGGCTTTGTTGGGGAGACCACAACAGATTCCCCCCTGGTCCTGCCGAGAACCCGTTCTAACGGTGGGATGCCTAGACCCAGCTTCCCGCAGGGCTCGGGGGTTTGGACCCTGATAGGCCCACGCTTCTGCTGGAGTTGCAAGGAGCGGGGATGACTGCTCAGGTCTCCCCTGGTGGCCCCTGCCACCTCAGAAGGGGCGGGCTGCGGGAGGCCCTGCTTCCTAGCTTTCCCAGCCCCGGGGCCTGGCTGCTCCCTAGCTCAGCATCAGCCCAGACGCTGCACAGCTGCTGGTGGCGTGGCCTCTCTGGGCGTGTGTGTCACCCTCCACAGAGGGTACCCAGCTGGGCCTAGAGACACGAGGAGCTAGAGCCAGTGACTCTCCCAGGGGGGCTCATAGGAGAGAAGGCTGGGCCTGTGTAGTTGGGACGGGTGCCGGGCAGGGCCAGGGGTGTGTCTCCTCCCACCCTGTGGGGTGGTGGCAGGACTGGGATCTGAGGTGGATTCCAAGGCCCCTCCCAGACGCCCGTGGGATGTGTTTCAGCCCCACACGAAAGCGCTTTCCACCTTGCCCTCCCTCCGCGGTCCTAGCCCAGCCTCTCCAGCCCATCTGCCTAGCTCGTGCTGGCTCGTGCAGCACAGAGGGGACCTGCTACAGTACAGCCCACTCCCCTCCTCACCAGGGAGGCGGTGAGCATGGGGCAGGGACAGCCCAGCGCAGGTTGGCGTCACCAGGCTGAGGTGACTGTTGGGAAGATCAGACAGGCAGTGGTAGGAAGGGAGAATGATGAGGTCAGGGGACAGCGAGGGGCTACTGGCTGAGGGCAGGAGTGGTACCTGGCTGTTGAGCCCCTGCCTTGTTCTCTGCCACGGCCCCCTGGTTGGCCCTGTCCTGGCCAGGCTCTTAGCCCCTGACCTCTGCTCTCCTGCAGATCTGCGCCTGCAACTGCTGGACGTGAAGAACAACCCGTACCTGATCAAGGCCCTCTACGGCCTGCTCATGCTGCTGCCCCAGAGCAGCGCCTTCCAGCTGCTCTCCCACCGGCTCCAGTGCGTGCCCAACCCCGAGCTGCTGCAGACCGAGTGAGTGCCGGGCAGGGGCCTGCGCCCACTGCCTCCATCGGGGGAGGCATCGCCACCCAGCAGGGGCAGGGCCAGGGGGGCCTGGTGAGGACGCTGTGCCTCAGGGGCGGCCGAGGGTCTCCTTGCCTCGGCATCACACCCCTCTCTCACCTCAGACCCTGTCCACCCACAGCCACTTGCCTGTGGGCCTCTCATTTCCATATCAGAACACCAGGCTGGGGGATTCTGGGAGTAGGTGGTAGTGAGACCTTCTCTAAGAACCAGGGTTAACCTAAAAATCAGAGGTAGCTGCACCTGTGGCTGCACTGTGCGGGCGCTGCCCACAGGAAGAAAAGGTATAGACACACCTCTGCCAAGAGGCCCAGCATGGGCAGCTCTGTCAGGAGGCTGCGGCCCCTGGGGGGTCGAGGCTCCCACCCGAACACACTGCTGGCCTGGCCCCTGGAGCCTGTTGGGCCTTGTCTATATTTGGTAACCCTTGGAGGCTTCGCCTCATCCACAGGCATTTGGCATCCGAGATGGAAAATTTCACTTGTCAGGTCGCCATGGAAACAGGCAGAGCCACTGAGAAGATTTACGCTGAATGGAGCGCGCCCAGCTTGCATCAGATGCCCTGTGTGTCTAGAATTCCCTCCCAGGCTGTTCAGGCCGCTCTGCAGGCCTGGCGTCTCGCTCCTGGAAGGGCCTCGCGCCTTTGCCATTGGCATGGATGCAGGCAGCCTCGAGATGGGCTTGCCCGGCACACGGCCCCTGCTCCGAGCCTCTATGCCCTGCAGGGCTCAGCCCACCACCCCTCCCACCGGCCTGGCCTCGCCACGGGCTGGGTGTGGGCACCTGACTGCTGGTCTGCCCCGGGCCAGCTGGAGGGGCTCGAGCCCTCAGCAAGAGTGGTCTCCAGACCGAGGCCCAGTTCCTGCCCACCCTGACCCTCTCCCCAGCAGCAGCTCTTCAGGGCGGCGGTGCTGGCACTATCCCGCTGCTCTTGGTGCCACCGGGGAGTCCCAGGGGAGCAGGGGGCAGCTGAGGAGTTGGGTTTGCGTTTGGGGAGCGAGGCCCTGAAGCCACACTGCTTCGCTGGCCTCCTCTACACGGGCCTTTACAACACCTGGTGGGTGTGAGGGTGGCCCTGGCAGGCGCTTAGGAAGGGGGTGCGGTGGGAAGGGAGGAGGAGGTAGGCAGGCTCTGGTACCCCCTTTCGGGAATCAGCCTGCCTTGCTGGGGAGACCTCAGGCCAGGCCATGGACCCTGTGCTGCTGGGCCGTTCCCTTCTCCGAGCTCTGCCCCCTACTCTCCTCATCTCAATAGAGGGACCCTCCCTGCGCGCCCCAAGCCAGGGCAGAGCGAGGCTGCACGGGACGCTAGGGAACGGAGCGTTCCTTCTGTTTGCCTCGGTCAGTCGGGACAGCCCCAGCCTAGATAGGGACCTGGCCCAGCTCTGACCTCAGGCAAGCCCCACGCTTTCTCCGGGTTTCTTCATCGGGAAATGAGCATTGGGACTAAATGGTTGCTTCAGGGCTCTGTGTTCCCAGCCATTCTTAGCAGGGACCCAGGCGGACAGGCCGGGAGCGGTAGGTGAGGAGGGGCCTCTAGAACAGCTGGGGAGGGGTCAGATTGCAAGGTGGGCACAGGGACAGCGCACACCCTGGAGAGGACAGTCTCAGCCCTGGGAGGGACAGGCAGCTGGGGGACAGCGTCAGGTGCCTGACAGGCCTGCAAGCAGGGAACAGCTGAGGGAGTTCCTGGGCCCTCGCCCTCCCTCATTCTGTGGGCTCAAGGCGCCCACAGGGCTAAGGGAGCCTGGCCCCCCTCAGGCTTCCCAGCCACTCCCCAAAGACCATCTCCTGGGTGAGGCTGGAGGGACCCTCCGAAGGAAAAGCTGTGACGCTCACCACAGTAGCCTGGTGACAGGTGTGTGGGTGGGGTGGCAGAAGAGGAATCCCAGCTCTGCTGCTGGCGGTGTCCTCCAGGCATCACTGCCTAAGGGTTGCAAACATGAAGGACCCGTGCGAGGCCCCTGCGGTGACTGTGCCCTCTGGGACGCAGGGAGAGGAGCCCTGACCCCCATGGGACATACCCCTCTCTGCGCCTATGACCTCAGGCCAGGAAGCGTCTACCCGCAGGGAGGCTGAGTCCCTGGGGACAAGACTGATTGTCTAGAGAGCAAAGTACAGCCCACTCCTCCCGACCCCCACACCCCGGCCACATCTTTGCGTATCACCCTGGGTTTGCCATTCATTGCTGGCATCTCCATGGAAACCCCTCATCTCACTCCTGGGGCCTAATGCCGTTGCTCACCAGGAGTGTTGAGGAAGCAGCCTACAGACCCATGGAACCCCAGCGGCAGATGACATGTTTCAGGGTCATCTCTGGCCTCATGTTTACAGGCCTGGGTTGGGGTAGCATCCGGCCACCCCCTGAAGTTAGAGGTCCGAGCTCCAGGGTGTCTCTCGGCCTCCCCAGAAACCCAGGTTTCTCTCGGGACAGTGGCACCTGTGCCACCGAGTGACTGTGACAGGAGGTCCCTGCCTGCCATCTGGCCCCTAGAGCAGCCCCACTTTTTGATCTTCGTTGAACTAATGTTCAACAGCTCAGGAGGCAAGGCCTGAGGACCAGAAAGCAGCAGCCCCAGCAGCCGGCCAAGGTGTTTGCAGGTGATGCACCTTCACAAGAAGGCAGGGAGGGAGCAGGCTGAGGGGATGCAGGGGCCACCTCCAGGCTCCAGGTAGCCGACCATGGGAGGGTCCACGCTGCCCGGGCCCTGGCCCAGCAGCCGGGCGGAGGGTCAGCGATGCCTCTCAGGCGCAGACCATTGGGCGCCTGTATCTTGCCGGGAGCCAGGCTCACTGAGGGTCCGTTTGGGTGAAGCACCATCGTGTTTCCCCCAAAATGAGCAGCTCATGTGCCTCAAGCTGCCGGGCCCTGGCTGGTCACCTCCGAGGGCAGAGTTGTAGCCATGGTGGCTGCCCATCAGGTACCTAGGTGGGGGCTGGAGAAATCACCCTTCACAGATGAGGAAACTGAGTCACCCAACGTCCAATGGCTAGGAAGTGGTCAGGTTACCATTGGGTCATACCTGTCTAGCTCCTGTGCTCGGCTGCTGCCCGGACACCCCCACTGGGGTCTGTTCATGAACTCACAGGACCCAAGGATTCTCACGAACAGCCCAGAGCCTTCCTGAGACCCCTTCCCTAGAGCTCCAAGGGCCCCCAGGTAACTGCCAGCCACACAGATCTGCCCCCCAGGCCAGTGCGGTTCCGTGAAGGAGAGCAGAGTCTATCACGGGACTGCAGGGATGGTGAGTGGGACAGGGGCCTGAGGGGATCTAGTCCCCAAGGGCAAGCTAAACACTGGTTTGAAGGGGCAGCAGGGCTACTAGTTTGCACAACTGTAGGGAGTACCACGCACATTGTAAGTGTGCAGTGCACAACTCGTGCTGCTGTACCAAGCAGCTGGGGAGGGTGGTAGCAACAGGAGTGGTAGGAGCCATGGGCATGCCCAGCGATGAAACCAGCTTTCCTTCCCCAGGGACAGGGACTGCCTGCAGGCTTCTGGGCCCCAACACTCAAAAATGTGTCCTGCCAATTGAGGGCCCAGTAGAGACCCTTCAGCCTCCCTGCTGGCCCTAGCCCTGCCCCGGAGAAAGGGCCAGCTGCCTCCTCCCCCATCCCTGACCCTGTTCCAGGCCCCAGCTGGCTTCCTGGCTGGCTGCAGGCCCTGGCTGTCACCCCAAAGGGAGCCACTCGTAAACAGGAAATGCTTCCCAATGCGATGCCTGCTCTGGGCGCTGTTGCCAGCCCACAGGCTGGAGGCCATATCCAAGCCGCAGTGTTGACTGGTCTCTCCAGCTGCCGGGGAGGGGAAGCTCACGGGGCTCCTCCACTCTTTGGGGCTGTTGGGGAAGGGGTGCTGGGCCCGAAGCAGGCAACTCCCTGCCCTCCTGTGTCTGGAGCTGCCTCCCTCCAGCAGCACGTGTGCCGGGACATTGACACTGCGCCCTTCTGCTCCCTCTCCCCAGAGACAGTCTGAAGGCAGCCCCCAAGTCGCAGAAAACGGACTCCGCCAGCATCGACTATGCAGAGTTGCTGCAGCACTTTGAGAAGGTCCAGAAGAAACACCTGGAAGTGAGGCACCAGCGGAGTGGGCGCGGGGATCACCTGGACCGAAGGGTTGTCCTCTGACAGGCCTGGCGTGGAGAAGGGCCCAAGGAGTGGTCCCGTGGAGCACTGGGATCTTCAGGCCCCTTCCCACCGAGCCTGAGGACCTGCCTCGGGAGCAGGGCTGGCCCTGCCACAGCCCAGGGATGGGAGCGGGGGTAGAGGCTGCTCTGTCTACCCGAACTCCTCTCACCACCCAGCCCCTTGGCCCCCCGAGCTGTCCAGCATTCAGATAGAGCCGGCTTCCTACCAGGGTGGGGCCACAGCCTCAGACGCCACCTATCCTCTGGAATGGGCTCTTCTAACACCCTCTGTGAAAGAGCTTGACCTCCCGGCCCACCAGAGCCCTGGCCTCATGCGATGTGTGTATACGGAGCTGTGTGCACATAGGGGCCAGCTCAGAGGTCCGTGTGAATGATGCATTCCCTGCCCCAATAAAGAAATGACGGGAAACCCTCAGCTTGTGCCTGCATGCTCCTTCCCACTGGCGCCTGCCCCTGCCTGATGCTGCAGCTGCCCCAGGACCTTGCACCTATCCTGGAGACAGGGCTCATGGTGGCCCCCAGGAGGGCTAGCTTCGCCGGGAGTCTGGTTACTACACACTCACTTGACAGGTGTGGGCCTTGGGGGACCCAGCTCACCTCTAGGAACTGCCCCTACTTCCCAGAAAGCACCAAGCACTGGCCTGCCTGGAACCCGGAAACCCCTCCCAGGCACCTGCTCTGACTTCCATCCTGATTGCCCAGGGACCATGGGACACGTCCCCACTAGTCACATGGCCTGAGCGCACCTCCGGAGTGTCAGAAAGGGCATGCGCACTGCAGAACTGCGGCTCACTGGGGTGGGAAGGAGGGCCAGACCAGCGCAAGGAGGGAGGACGTGCCCAGGTGAAGCTTCCCCTTGGTTGGGCTAAATGAGCCTCACCTAGCCGCACCTGTAGGCCCTTGGCCTCACACTTTGGGAGCCTCTGATTGGCCTGAGGACTCTCAGGGCCCGTGGCGGGGGTGGAGCGAAGGAGCTTTTCCCAGAGCAGCGTCTCTGGGCGGTGGGTTTCACTGCTGGAGTCTCCAGGGTCGGGGTGTAGGACGCGGCCCACTTCTGCCCCACTGGACCAACATGGCCCCACCACCCAAGAAGGGTTGCCAGCGGGCCAGGTCACTACTACCCCCAACCGCCAGGCACCCCATCAGGGTGGCATCCGCGCCACTTGGAGCAGGAGCCGAAGAACTTGTGGAGCAGGGTCCGAACTCCTCCGCCTGGGATGGAGCGCCCGGGGCAGGCGGCCCTCGGACACCTCGTGCTGTGCGCGCCGCGGCCGACCTCGGGGTGCTCCCAGGGGACCCCAGCCCTCCGCGGGGCTGCTGAGCCCGGGAAGCCCCAGGCCCAAGACCTCGGGCTGCCAGGCCGCGTGAGCCCCTCCACCGGGGGCGGGCAGCCGGCAGGCCCCGCCCCAGCGCCGCCCCCGACCCGCGTTGGCGCCCGCGCCGCCGCCCGCTCGCCCGACCAGTCTGGCCGCGCCGGGCTCGGATTTCAAAGCCGCGGTGCCTGGCGGCGAACCGGCCCTGCGCCCGCCCGGCGTTCCCCACAGCCCTCCCGCC
>NW_005871136.1:3772631-3785143 GCF_000147115.1 Myotis lucifugus
ATCGTTGTGGACTTCTTTAGTTATGGATCCCCCCACACACCCAGTCCGCCGCCTGCTTTCCTTCTACTCAACTCCAGACATACCCCCCTCGCTTGCCCAAATTAGACGGTGGCGGTGGATCCGGCGCTCCCGCCAGCTTTTCCAGGCCATCGTCAACGACATGAAGGTAACGGGGGGCGCGGGCGCGGGCGTGGGGTCCCCTTGGGGGCGCGCGGCGGCGGCCGCCGTGGCCCGCTGTGTCTGTGCGCCGCGGGGTCTGTGTGTCCTTGGCTGGCCTGCGTCTGCCGTGCGCCCGGGTCCCCGGCCGCCTGCCTGAGGGTGTGGGTGCTCGTGTGTCGGGGTGTCCGTGTGGTCCCCAGGGTCCATGCTCTGGGTCACCCAAAGCGCAGCGCCCCCAGGGGTTCGCCCGCGGAGCCTGCGCGCACCCGGGCTCCCTGCGCCCCAGACCTTCACACCATGAATGAGGTCTGGCTCCTGGGGTGCCTCTGTGGACCTTTAGCAGGTCCGGGTCTCTCCGGCCTCCGCCCCCTACCACCACCCTGGCCCCCCCATACCTCAAAGGCTGGCCTTGAAGCCCCGTCCATACTGTCACCACCAAAGCAGGGAAAATAATCAAGCGGAGAACCGTTAACTCCTTCCCCACCGGCCTTGGCCTCTGTGCCGACCCTGTAACTGTCACCCCCCGGACCCGGACCCGGCCCCCCAGAACAAGCTTTAGAACTCCAAGGTTCCCAGGCTGAGTGTCCCAGCGTACCGAGGCCTCTGTCCTTACCGTGGGAGGAGGAGCGGAGAAGGTTGGGATTGGCAGAGCAACCCCAAGGGAGGGCCTTCCCTACCCTGCTTCCACCCGGGCCTCAGCCCCAGCCCCTCCCCAGGATTGCCCAAGTCAGGCTGGAGCAGGCCACTGGCTCCGGGCCCACCATTGGCTCACCAGGCGGGGAAACTGAGGCTGGGGCATGACTCAAGGGTCATTTAGGAGACGGCTAGACACTGTCCCTGACCTCACCCCTCTTTGTCCATCTAGGAGGCCAGGGGCATCCTTCCCCCAAGAGGCCGGGTGGCAGGGCTGGCTGGGGCCGACAGGGGGGAGGAGGGGGCAGCTCCAGTGGCGGGAGGGGGTCAGGAGCTGTTCCCGCCCTTCTCCTTTGGGGTGGGGGAGGAAAGAACTGGGTTCCCACGGAAATTTTGAGAGCCCCCACCCTCCCAGCTTTTCACACTTCCAAGCAACCACACAACCAAGGTGACATCACAGGCCCGGGGGGAAACACCACTCACGGAGGTGCAGCCGGCCCGGCTGTGCTCAAGCAGGCCCTCCGGAGGTGGGGGTGACAGGCATGCCAGAGACCTGCTCCCCACAAGAGGCCTGAAGCCCCCTGGCCGGGGACCACGGGCAGGCAGCATGGGGGTGCCCCCTACCCCCATATGGGGTGCTGGCCTCTGTCTGCCTTCAGCAGCTCCTCCTGCCCTGTGGGCATCACAGCCCTGGCACCAGGGTCTCCTTCTGGGACCGGGCAGCCCGGACCACCCTCCCCCCCTCCCCCAGCCACTCCCAGGGCTGGCACCCCCTCCTGCCGGCAGCCTCTCCAAAACACTGCAGAGAGCAGCAGCTCTTGCTCCGAGAAGAGCGGTGGGACTGCCTCTCTCCCTCTCCAGGGTATTTGCAAGGAACTTGGGGACAAGACAGAAGCAAACGGGCCCAGGTTGTAGCTAGAGGTTCAGGCAGGATTTTCTGACGTGGAGGCAGAACGGGAGAGGTTTCACCTGGGGCGATGCCAAGCACAGATATTCCCCTGCCTGTGACACATGCATATGTTCCGGCCAGGGACAGAGCAGGGGACTGGGCCACCTGGAGGCCCGTCACCTGGCTTTAGGGGACAGCTTCTGGCTCTTCCACGGAGGGCGGCCATGTCAAGAGACTGACCTTGCCCCATGAGGCTTCTCCACTGGCCCCACAACAGCCCGCCCTGGCCCTTCTGAAGGCCCACACTTGGCTTGAGGGCCGGAGGGAAGGGCTCCCCGAGCGGTACCTGGAGCTGGAAGGGTGTGGAGGCGGGCACCCACTCAAGGGTGGGGAGGGGGCCCTCAGGAGCTTTCCCCGCTGGCTGTGCCTCATTGGACTCAGCTCAGATGCCCACTTGGTGCCAGGAAGCCCACTGAAGCCCAGAGGGGGGCAGGGACTTGCCTAAAATGGCAGGACTGGGCTCAGTACCTGGGCTCTGCTCAGTCCCCACCTGCCCGGGCAGCACCTTCAGCCAAGTGCATGGGGCCTCCTCCCAGCCCTGGCCCATCCAGAAAACGGGGTCGTAACTTTTGCCTGCCCTCTCAGGAGTGGTGAGTGTCACCCAGACCAGAGGCCCTGGCTGGGCTCCTGGCGGGGAGGCAGGGATCCCATGTCCCCGTTAGCCAGCATTCCCTGAGCACTTACTAGGTGTTGGCGCATGCTAAGTGCTTTCCAGGCAGTGCCTCCTCGAGTCTCTCCAACCATGTCAAACTCGCGGCCGGACGGGCTGCATGCCTCATTCAAAATAAACGAGGCAAGTTTGACATGCTTGCTCTACACTTTGCTCTACGCTGACCCCCGAAGGAGGTATACTTCCCATCCTGATCTTACAGGTGAGGAGGCTGAGGCTCAGAGAGGGGTCCCTGGCCCAGGGTCACCCGGAAAACCCTCTCTCGGGGGTTGTAGCCTGGGTCGCTCACCTGCACAGCCAACGCTAGGACCACGTCCAGCACCCAGAAAGAGTCTCTGAGGGCCAGGGTCCCCAGCAGCCTCCTCATGGGTCTCATCCCTCCCACTTGGACACCTCTGGTGACCAGCACATCACCTTCCCCTTCCTGAGTAGCCGCCCACTGTGCTGGAGGCAGAGCGGGGTCTCTCCCGTCCCTGCAGTCCCTGCCCTCTCCCCACCCTGAGGCCCAGATACTCATCTCCCCGCGGCCTCTACCTTGACCGCAGGGACCCGTCAGACAGGGATCGGATCCTGACTGCCACTCGGCAGCCTCGGGCCAGTCTAACCTTCATCCCTTGAGCCTCTCATCTCTAGAATGGGGGCGGTCAGTATTCATTTCACAGGGCCGGTGGGAGGGTTCGATGCGATCCCACGGTGACAGGGCTCAGCGCACCGCAAGCACGCGGTCACACTCCCTAGTGGGAACATCCCAGCGTCTTAGACCTGCAGCCAGGCGCGGGCCCAGGGAAGCCTGAGGACACGCTCCTGGGGCACTGGCTGCTCCGGCCCCTCAGATCCTCATCTCGGGGGTCCTTTATGAATTACCAGTGGGGGTGGAGTCCTCGGTCCAGCTGCTGAGGAGGAACTGGGCCTGGCCTCCCCATGCCCCGTCTTATCCCCTCTGCACGAGAGAGCGAGGCTGGGAAGGTCCGAGGTGGAGTGAGCCTGGCTGGGTCGAAGCTGTCGAGATGGGCCTCAGCCCTGTAGGGAGGACGGACTTTTCTCTGCCGGGTTTCACCTAGTCCCTTGCTCTCTCGGGCTGCCCAGGGGCTGCTGCGGGGCCTGTAGGGGTTTCCTGGCGGCCAGGATGGCGGCCTCTGGACCACTGCACTCCCCCCACACACACACCCACCCCCACCTCGCATCGTCTTTCCTCCCTGGAGGTCTCATCTCAGCAAGCCTTCGTTCGGGGCTGGAGGGGTGCAGATGGTAGGGGTGCCAAGGGGAGGGTCCGCTCCTCGGGCCTGCCAGGGAGGACCCTTGCCCCTGAGCTGTGCCCAGTGGTGACAGCCCACCCACAGCCTCCCCCTCCCCCTCCAGCCTGTGTGAACTTCTCAAATATTTGCTTTCCCTGGGCACTGGTTGGGCTGGGCTGGGAGGGGAGGGAGTTTCTGAGGCTCCCAGAGGCTGCCCTGTCTCCTGTCCACCCCTGCAGGCTGTCCTCGGTGAAGAGGCCATTTCAGAGCTGCCCCTGGGGTCCCGGCCCAGCGAAGCTTCCCTGGGAGCCGGGGCAGGGTCTCTGCCTTCCCTTTTTCCTTGGGATCAGGCCACAGCGCCTCATCCCACACGGAAAGGGAGGGCTGGAGACCCTCGGGGCTGGGGCTCTGCTGGGCCAGGACCCAGCGGCCATGGGAAGGCACGTCAGCCGGAAGAGCCCCTTGATTAGACTGGACAGCTCGGTCGCCAGGAGCCTGGCCTCCCTACTGGGAACCCCCCCCCCCAACTTGGAGCTTTGGGCCAGGCTGGGATAAAGGCCACACTGTGTCCCCAGGAGGGGAGGGAGGGGAGCCGGGGGTGGAGAAAGGTGGCTCTGTTGGCCGCACAAGGCCCCATTCAGCCCAGGGCCTGGCTGTCCCGGCCAGGCTGGCCGGGCCCTGCGGCTGTCACACCCTCCCCGGGCCTGGGAGCCACTACTGCCGGCCGGGTGGTTGCTGGCCGGGCTGGCAGCAGCTTCCAGGGCACAGAGTAGCGCCCTCAGGGGCCCCAATAGAGACCTGGAGTGCCTGGAGCCCTGCCCCCTACACGGTGCCTCTGTCCGGTGCCATGGGGAGCAGCCAGGGCCACGTCCGGGGCAACATGGTGCCCTCATGGGGCTCAGCCCCAATCCCCTGCCAGGCCCGGGGGAGCCCCGAGGACACAGGACCTGCCATTTACTGTTCTCACCTCCCTGAGGGAGGATGTGACTGTAGGCAGGAGGCCGAGCTTCCTGATTGTCAGGGAGGAGGGAGGCACAGAGGCATCGGTTCCAGGGCCAGGACTTCCTCCTGCTCCGGGCTCTGTCCTGGGTCCTCTGTCCCGCCAGGGGCCCAGGGGCCTCCCTCTCCCGGGACAGGGAGCCCTGCAGCCCTGTGACGTCTCACTTCCTCCCCATCTCCCCGCAGAGCTCCTACCCCATCTGGGAGGACTTCAACTCCAAGGCCACGAAGCTGCACTCCCAGCTAAGGTGAGGCTGCTGAGGGCGCCCCGACTGGGGGAGGGGGGGGGCAGGGGAAGTGAGGACACCTCACAGCAGACCCTCCACTGTCCATCTCCCCAGGACCACTGTGCTGGCTGCTGTGGCCTTCCTGGATGCCTTCCAGAAAGTGGCCGATATGGCCACCAACACCCGAGGTGGGGAGAGGCACGGCTGGAGGTCGGGGGGCCCTGGGTTAGGCTCAGGCTGGACTGTGAGCCAGGGAGAGGACACCGGGCCCAGGGTCGGGATCTTGAGCTCTGCTCCCTCGCGGAAGGGGCTGGCTGTTGAGAAAGGGAGCCTCTTGTCACTAGAGGCTGCAAGCAGGAGTGGGAGACGGGGACAGGGGGGCACAGGGGCCTCCGTTCTTGCTGGGGGCGCCCCTTTGGCCCCTCGGCCACAGGCGTTCACCCTTCTGCTCAGTGAGTCTGAGGACGGTGACTTATCACCCCCTCATCTGCCCTCAGAGGGCACAGGGGCAGCTGAGCCTTCCTGTTGGCTCTGGCGTCTCCTTTCTGGTCTGAGGAGCGGGGACCTGGGTCCCCTGTCCCTTCAGGTGGTGAGAACCAAGACAATGAATGGGCTGGGGCTGGCACTCGCACACCTGCATCTGGGCACCCCTGGGGTGGTTCCTGGTAGGGGGAGGGGACTTGGGCCGGCTCTTGGGCTGTCTTTGGTTCTGACCTCTCCCAGCTGAGTGAAGGGCCCCTGACCACCAGAGCACCTGCAGCTGCAGAAGGCTGGCGTGGCCGGCATGGGCAGGGCCGTGGTGGGGCTCGGTAGCTACTGGGGAATGATCGTTCTGCCACGGTGACACAGGGACCGGGAGGACTGTGGGATGCTGGGGACAGGATGGGCGGGACGGCCTGGCCTTCGCGGGGCCAGCGCGCCCCCTCGTGGCCGAGGCCGGGAGTGCAGCGGTCCCGATGGGCCCTTTCCCACGCCACGCGCTTGCCTCGCCAGGGGCCACACGGGACATCGGCTCGGCGCTCACGCGCATGTGCATGCGCCACCGCAGCATCGAGACCAAGCTGCGGCAGTTCACCAAGTGAGTGGGCGCCGCGGGCGGGCAGGGGTGCGGCAGGAGACACCCCTGCTGGCCCTGACCTTGCACCCCGTGTCCGCAGCGCCCTGCTGGAGAGCCTCATCAACCCGCTGCAGGAGCGCATCGAGGACTGGAAGAAGTCGGTCAACCAGCTGGACAAGGACCACGCGAAAGGTGAGGCTGGGGCCCGGCCGGGTGCCCGCCCCCACCCTGCGGGGACCCAGCACAGCTCTCCTCTCGTCACCTGCAGAGTACAAACGGGCCCGGCACGAGATCAAGAAGAAGTCGTCAGACACGCTGAAGCTGCAGAAGAAAGCGCGCAAAGGTAGAGCCCAGAGCTGCCCATCCAGGCACAGCCCCCCGGGGCCCCACTCCATGGACCCCACTGCCCTCTGGGGTGTCCCAGGGCATCATCCTGGCCAGAGGGACCCTATCCTGGACACAGGACCCTCCGACCTGTTGGGTGGGACAGAGGGAGCCTCCCTGCACCCAGACCAGGCCCCAACCTCCCCTCTCAGGAGGTGGCAGGAGGCTCCACCAGCCCAGGCGTCCCCCACCCCGCCCATGCCCCGGAGTGGCTCTGTCCATCGGCTGTCTTTCACACATTCTCTTTCTCTGTCTCTCCTCTTCCTTCCACATCCTTCCTGTAGAGCTACTTGGTAAGTCAAATGTCCATCTCTCCAGCTGCTTCTCCCGTCCTCGTCGCATTTGTCTGTCTCCCCAGCTCAGGGCCATTGGAAAGAGCTTCTCCCGGCCGAGGAGGTCGGCCTAGCGAGGGAGGGGCCTGGGGCACAGTTCCCCGGGGGCCCCGTGGCCACCGCTGGGTCAGTCTGCCAGGTCAAGAGGGGTTGGGCCGCCCTGGGTGGGGGGCACAGGCCTTGTCTGCCTTGCCCCCGCCCTCCCGCCTGCCACCCAGAGTTCTTACCTGTCACCCCCCACTTCCTGTCTCATTGCTCCTCTACATCATCCTCTCGCCTCTCTCTGCTTCTCGGTGTCACCATTGCTGTCCTGTGCATTGCTCCCTGAGCTGAGTGGGGGCCCACATGGAGACACCCCTCTCCCCTGCTCCCGGCGCCCAGCCCCTGCTCTCCTGACCAGGGCCTGGAGGACAGCTGAGCCCCATGCTCTACTTTGCTCTGTTCCCACCCCACCCCCTCCAGTACCCCAGGAGGCGAGAGGGTGCCATCCTGCAGGCAGTGAGCGTCCTGGGGGGTGGAGGTCTCCTCAGGGCCCCCCTGAGCACAGCTGTTCCAAGGGCGGCCCTGGCGCTGCCCAGGACTCTGCCCACCCCGGGGCCTGGGTGGCTTGGCAGCTTTGGTGTCTTTCCTGTGTACGTGTCTGTCTGTCTTCTTTGCCTGCTCTGGGGACCAGCCCCTCTACACGTCCCAGAGTCCTGACTGCCCTCCCCGGGTCCCTGGCCCCCACGGCAGTGCCCAGCCCCCAGCCAGGAACACCACGGGGCCTGAGCCATGGACGCAGCGAGCGGGCCGGGTCCCCAGCACGGCCTCTCCTCCCCACCCTCCAGGGAAAGGCGACCTGCAGCCCCAGCTGGACAGCGCCCTGCAGGACGTCAATGACATGTACCTGCTGCTGGAGGAGACGGAGAAGCAGGCGGTGCGCCGGGCCCTGATCGAGGAGCGCGGCCGCTTCTGCACCTTCATCACCTTCCTGCAGCCTGTGGTGGTGGGTCCCTGGGGCAGCGGGGCTGTGAGGCATCCCACACGGCCTGGCTGGGGTCCCCTGGGTGCTGCCATCACCACATCCAAGAATCAGGATTTGGGAACTACTGAGCATGCGCCCGTCTTTTCTTTTTTAATATATTTTTATTGATTTCAGAGAGGAAGAGAGAGGGAGAGAGAGGGAGAAACAATGACGAGAGAATCACTGATCAGCTGCTTCCTACACACCCCCTACTGGGATCGAGCCCGCAACCCAGGCATGTGCCCGGACCGGGAATCGAACTGTGACCTCCTGGGCCGTGAGTTCTTTTTGGTGCTTGGTGTCAGCAGGCTGGGCCAGGCCCAGGGTTGACCCCGTGACCTTGGAGAAAGGCCAGTCTCTCTGGTCCCTAGCTGGGTGTGTCCAGTGCTAAACACTCCCACCCAAAGGCCTGTCTCAGCTCATCGTCACCGATGCGGTCTGGCAGACGGTCACGCCAGCCCCCGGCTGTGCAGGCCCGGCCTCCTGCAGCCCCGGCAGCACTGGCTGTGGGGAAAGGGGGAGGGAGGAGGGGCCAGGTGAAGCCCGGTCCCCCAGGTGGGCAGGCACGGGCAGGGCCAGCGGCCCTGACTCACTGCTTCTTCAGAACGGCGAGCTGACCATGCTGGGAGAGATCACCCACCTGCAGGGCATCATCGACGACCTGGTGGTGCTGACCGCAGAGCCCCACAAGCTGCCCCCTGCCAGCGAGCAGGTATGGCCAGGCCTGGGCACAGGGAAAGGGTGGGGCAGGGGGACGGCCTGCCCTTGGTTGGGGACCGTAGAGGAGGAAGGGGGACAGCATTTAGGGGACACTGCTGAGGACAAAGGACCGGACGTGTCCTGACACCCACTGTGGGGCATCCAGGGGCACCTGCCCAGGTGAGGGGTGATGTACCCCAGGACCCAGTAGGGGCTCAGACTGCGTGCAGATGGACAGAAGCCCCAGGTTCATGGGGCTTGGCCCTGACCCTGCCCGCCTCACCCCCCCACCATGCTCCCACTGCGCCAGGTCAGCCCCCGGGCAGCCCTGTGGCATTGCTCTTCCTGGGCACTCAGTGCCCAGCACTGCTGAGCACGTTCCAGGCCATCAGGGCATCACCCTCCAAGACGGGAGGGATCGGAGGCTCAGAGGTCTACAACTTGCCTGAGGGGCACAGCAGAGCCAGGATTCGAACCCCCTGGTGTCCTTCCTGGTCACTCTCACCTGGCTCCCCTGCCAGCGACAGCGCGTCCTCAGGGGCCCTGCTTCTCCCATATCCCCGGCCCGGCCTGGGCCGGGCTCAGAGCTGACTCTGTGTGTGAACTGAGCCTGGCCCCCTGGGCAGCGTCCCTGAGAAACAGCGGAATCTCCCAGGCATCCCCCCAGCCCTCTGGCAGCCTTGCTTCCCGCCCCCAAGTGAGGAGCTTTTATTAGGAAAGGGTTAGGGGGGCTTTGGGGAGCTTCAAACTCCCGGGGTCTCCTGTGGGGGCCGGGTTCTCAATTGAGAAGAGAGGAGGGGGGCCCTGGGCCTGCCAGCCCTCTGGGGGACCCCAGGAAATGATACGGCCCATGACCTCCATCCCTGTCCCTGTCCCTGTCAGGTGATCAAAGACCTGAAGGGCTCGGACTACAGCTGGGTCCTACCAGACCCCACCCCTCGTCGCCCCGGCAGCTCCAGCTCCCGCAAGTCCAGCATGTGCAGTCAAGTGGGGGGGCAGGCACGAAGAGGCTCCCACCAAACCTGCAGCAAGAGTTGCTGCAGGGCCCACAGTTCACAGTTCCCGTGTCACTGAGGGATTTGCAAGTGGAGAGGAGAGGACACCCTCAGCACAGGGCCGGTGGGGTCAGCGGGAGGGTTTGTGCGGGAGCAGCTACATTTCGGGAGCAGCAACCCCGTGCCTGGGGCCGTGCTCCGTGCTCCATGCTCCATGCTCCGTGCATTTTCCTTACTGAATCCTAACACACTGTTGGGTCTGGGGTTGTCCCCATTTCATAGAAGGGGAAACGGAGACCTAAGACCCAGAGTCCCAGCAGGTAACCATCGACTCTGCCAGGCCTGGCACAGGCTGGGGGAATCGTAAGGATCTCAGGTTGGGGAGAGGCGTGGCGGCTTCTGGGAGCGTGTGCTGAGGCCTCCGGCTGACAGGCGCTCCGGCTGGCTGGCTCCCGAGAACTGGTGCCTGGGCAGCCGCCACGGCCCGAACCCCAGCCCGGCCTCACTTAGTTGCCGGGCACTGGGGCAGGACTTGGAGAAGATGTGTAAGGATCACGGCTCCTTGGGTGGGAAGGCAGTGAGCACAGAGCAAGTTTCTCATTCTGGGGGAGCCCCCTGTGCCGGGCACCCCTGCCCCAGCACCCCCTTGGGCGGGGCACCACTGCTGCAGGGAGAGGAGGGCCGGGCATACTGGACCCGGGTGGTGGCATCACAGGAGGGAGTGCTGATCGCAGGGACACCCCTGACCAGAGACGGGGCGGGGGGGAGATCGGGGTCACACTCAGGAAGCCCTCATCCCCCGGGGGTGCAGTGGGCGCAGAGGATGTGAGCGGCAGGGCTGGGCACCTCGGGGCAGAGGGGACGAGGCAGTGGTGGGTCCAGGACCCACACAGACCATCCCCACCATCCAGTCAGGGTTTGACGGCAGTCAGACTCTGAGAGGACAGTGTGGAAACGATCAGACCTGTGTCTGGTTCTAGCGCAACTGGAAGCTGGCGCCTCCGTTTCCTTGTTAGCCTAAGGCAGCGGTTCTCAACCTGTGGGTCGCGACCCCTTTGGGGGTCGAACGACCCTTTCACAGGGGTCGCCTAAGACCATCGGAAAACACATATATAATTACATATTGATTTTGTGATTGATCACGATGCTTTAATTATGTTCAATTTGTAACAATGAAAATACATCCTGCATATCAGATATTTACATTACGATTCATAACACAATTCATAACAGTAGCAAAATTACAGTTATGAAGTAGCAATAAAAATAATTTTATGGTTGGGGGTCACCACCACATGAGGAGCTGTATTAAAGGGTCGCGGCATTAGGAAGGTTGAGAACCACTGGCCTAAGGCCTACTGTTCTAATGGCAGCATAGGAGGCAGAGAGATCGCCTCGCCCCCGGCGTGCCCTGATGGCGGCTTCTTGTATGTGCCCTGACCGGGGGTCTTTGGTGCTGTCCTCTGCCCAGGCCCACCCTGTCCCACGGTCCCAGAACCCAGCTCCCCTGGTACCTGGGTCTCAGGACCTTGTAGTCTAACATTGTCTTTTCCTTCCTTTGCCCCTCACCTGTCTCCCCACCCTCGTCTTTCACCTTCCCTCCCACACACACCCCCGTGTCTCCCTGTCTGGCTGCTGTCCCCCCGTTCACTCCCCCAGCGCCCCCAGCAGCAGTGGCAGTGCCAAGGGTGGCGGAGCCCCGTGGCCTGGGGGTGCCCAAACATACTCACCCAGTTCCACCTGTCGCTACCGCAGCCTGGCGCAGCCAGCCACCGCCACCGCCCGCCTCTCCAGCATCTCCTCCCACGACTCTGGCTTCGTCTCCCAGGATGCCGCCTACTCCAAGCCTCCCTCACCCATGCCTTCAGACATCACCAGCCAGGTGAGGGGGTGTCCGGGCCACTGGGATGGGCACACTGGCCTCATGCCAGCCTCAGGCTATTCGCGGGGGGGGCCACCACACCGGGGACAGACTGAGTTCACTGCCTCGAGGCTCTAAGGGGACAGGGGGAAGGTCTTGGAGCAGCCACACAGCCCCAGCAGTGTCAGCAGGAGGCTGCGGCCCTGGGAGCTGGGTGGGCAGCGGGCCAGCTCCCTCTACACCTGAGCCTGGCCTGAGGCTCTCCGTTCCTGCAGCCTCCGCGAGACGGACCACGGGAGGTCAGGCCGCATGCCCGGCTTCCACTTGGGCTCAGCACTCACCTCTGCTCTCCTGCCCAAGGCTGTCCCCATGGCACTGACACCCTCCCTGTGCCGGCTCCTTCCTGTCGTCACACAGACAAGCTCTAGTGTCATCCTAAAGGCCCTCCCTTCCCCTGCCCCCCACCTCCTGCCCAGTCTCCTTCACAGCAGAACTTCTCAAAAGAGTTGTCTACACTGCCCATCTCTCCCTCATTTCCCATTCACTCCCAACCCGAGAGAAAAACATCCATTTTTAAAATACTTTATTGACTTGAGAGAGAGAGAGAGAGAGAGAGACAGATTTGTTGTCCCACTTGTGCAGTCATTGGTGGCTTCTTGTATGTCCCCTGACCGGGGATCGAACCCACAACCTTGGGGTCCTGGCACGATGCTCTGAGCTCCCCGGCCAAGGCAGAAAGGAGCAGTGTTTTTACAGCTGCTCTTCAGCGGAGGAAAGACGGTCCTTTCTATTCCCGGTTTAAGTGTGGTCGGTTTTGTTTTGGGTTTTTTTCATGACTAAGTGCTGAGTTTTTCCACTGAGTTTTCCTCGTCCTTTTTTTTTTAATCCTCACTGAGCCTCTGCCCTGGGGAGCTCCAGCCCGTGCTTGTATTTTCATTCTTTTTTGTCTTGAGTTGGGGCCTCCCACGTGGACGTCTGCTCCCACATTCTACTGACACCGCTGTAGTCTCCGCGCTGCCCCTGCGCCCCGCCACCCGCCCCAGCTGACCCTGCTTCCTCAAGGGCTCCGCGGTGTCACCTGCTTGTCTCCTCCCTTCGCCAGTGGCTCTCCTCGCCCTCCTCTGCTGGGCCTTCCTCTTCCCAGCCGCTGGACTGGCGGCCTGAGGGGCCCAGGCTTCCCTCTAGCGCTCTTTACCCCGAGGTGACGTCCCTCTTCGCCTCTGGGCTGCTGGATTTGGTGGGTCGACCACGAACGTCCCGCAAAACCACCCATTTGAAACAAAGAGGCGTGCGCGGGATGGGGTGCCTA
>NW_005871136.1:3787151-3788889 GCF_000147115.1 Myotis lucifugus
ACCCCGCCCCCAGCCGCCGCCGGCGACGCCCCCGCCGAAGTACATGCTGGTGGCCATCCGGCGGGGGGTGCGGCTCCGCAGGACCGTCACCAACGACAGGTCGGCGCCCCGCATCTTGTGATGGTGCCCCCCTCCGCCTTCTGGCCCAGCGCGAGGCTGCCGCCCAGCCAGAGAGAGCAGAGCCAGGCCGGCGTTTTTTCCTCTCGAGTCACAAGGCAAAGCCACTTCGGGGAAAGAGACACCCCGCTAGGACTCGGCATTTACACAGACAGCAACTTCTCAGCGGACCTCGCTGCCCTGGAGCTGCGGGCCTGGACCTGGATGTGGGGCCTGTTTTATACTCTCCTTGCCTCCTCTGTCCCTCCACCTCCTCCCCGCAGGCCCTGCCTTCCCATCTCCGTGAGCCCCGCGCGGCTCCCCCGCCCGTGGCCTGGGCTGGGCTGGCGGAGCCACAGCCGAGCTGACCTGGCCAGCAGTGCCTCGGGCCTTTCCGAACTGAGCCCCTCCCCTCCCCTGCCCTGCCCTGCCCTGCCTCGCCATCAGGGAGGCTGTAGGGGCCAGGTGCCCAAGTAGCTAAGGTAGCAGATGTGACTGAAAAGGTGAGCTGAGTGGCTGGTGGTCTCGGGGGCAAGTGAAGTTGGGGGGCCAGCCCCCATGGGGGCAAGGGGCTAGGGCCCAAGACTCCGGGAGGAAATGCAGGGAGCCCGCCTGGAGGGGCTGCGGGGGTCTGGGGGGCAGGGAAGGAGTCAGAGGCTCTGGGCGATGGGGCACGTCAGGACTAATGCGGGTGGCACTGCTCACAGCTGCGGGCACCTTTGGGGGTGACCGTGAGTACAATAAAGTGGAGCTGACTGGACAAGGACTGTGTGTGGGGACAGGGTGGACGATACAGGGTGTGTCCAAGAGTGCCTGAGGGACGGGCCAGTGGCCTGGGGGGCCGTGGCAGGAGGAGGACCGATCGGCTCCCCCAAAGCCAAGGGAGAGCTATTCTCTCCAGCCTGGAGCCCAGTCGGGCGTCCACTGGTCGGGGTGGGGTCCTCTGGCCGGGCCGGGCCGAGGGACGTCCGGGAAGACTGGCTTTGACTCTCTGTTGCCAGAGGAGACGCCAGCCCAGGACGCATCCCTCACCCTCCGTGCACCAGGTTGTGCCAACGCCAAGGCAAACGCAGGTGCCTCCGGCAGGAGGGCCCCGAGGCCCGCAGAGCTGGGCGCGGTGCAGGGCCACACGGGCCTCCGGGGTAGGTCAGCGTCACCTGGTCCGGAGGGCGGGGCTGGTCGGAGTCTCCCAGCCGGAGGTCTTGGCGGTTCTGTGCTGGGATCCAGGTGGGGCCGGGAACCAAGGGCACCTCCGAGTGGACGGAGCCCCGGCTCCGGGGACGGTGGAGAAGGTACCTGTAAGTCGCTAGGTCAGCACAAGCTTGCTGAGGGCCCGGCCCCTGAAGGGCCCGGGGTGAAGGGGGCCCGAGGACCGGAGAGCAGGCGGCCAGTCTGGGCGGCCCTCCCTCAGCTGTGTCAGGCTCGGCCTGGGAGTGGGATACAGGATGTGTGAGGGGAGCAGGGTGCGGAGCAGTGGGCGTGGCCCGGTCCTTGTGCCCCTAGAGCAGCGGTTCTCAGCCTGTGGGTCACGACCCCTTTGGGGATCCAACGACCCTTTCACAGGGGTCGCCTAAGACCGTCCTGCATATCAGATATTTACAAGAGGATTCATAACAGTAGCAACATGACAGTGATGAAGGAG
>NW_005871136.1:3791034-3792586 GCF_000147115.1 Myotis lucifugus
GGGAGGAGCCGGCCACAGGCCAGGACGGCTGTGGGGGCTGTCGCATCTGGAGCCGAACACTGAAGACAGACGCGCCTTCCTGTGGCCAGGAGGCCTGTGAGCAATTCCTCTCCTTCCTCCAGGTGCCACATTTCCTGGGGAGGGGGGCACCCCTCAACGTCCCTCACCCAAGCACAACACAGAGGCTTCTCTCTTCCCATCTCTGGAAAAATGACTACCCTGCCCAGAGGCACCGAAGAGCCACTAAAGAAGCCCCCAGGGCCCTGGCCAGTTTGGCTCAGTGGATAGAGCATCAGCCTGTGGACTGAAGGGTCCCGGGTTCGATTCTGGTCAAGGGCAGGTACCTCGGTTGCAGGCTCCCAGCGCTGGTCGGGGGCAGCAAGAAGCAACCAATCGATGTCTCTCTCTCACATCAGTGCTTCTCTCTGTCTCTCCCTCTCCCCTCCACTCTCTCTAAAAACCAATGGGAAAAATATCCTCGGGTGAGGATTTTAAAAAAAAAAAAAGGTCGCTGGGCTCCTGGCCTTGGTCAGAATCTGGAGAGCTCCCCACAGTCACGCAGCAAAAGCAGCTTCGGACCCCTAAGCCGGGGATCATTAGAAGCTCGCAGTGGCTGTTGGGTGTTCTGGCTGCGGAGCAGGTGGGGGTCCCTGGGGCAGGGGGTACCAGGGGAGCAAGGCAACATGGGGGTGTGTGGAGGGGTCCCACGTGCCTGCACGGCACACACTCATCCAGTCACCTTACCCTCCAGGCTCTTGTGGCACATACATACTCGGGCCTCACGCCGAGCAGGCAGTTACTAGGAACCGCTCTATTGCTGTTGTTAATAGAGGTCCATAGTTAACTGAGGTCCATAGTTTACATTAAGGTTCACGGTCTGTGTTGTATGTTCTATGAGCTTTAACAATAAATGCATGATGTCACACACTCACTCTACAGTATCATTCAGAAGCGTTTCATCGCCCTGAACACCTCCTGTGCTCCACCTCTCCACCCCTCCTCCTCTCCCCGCAAAGGAACCTCCTCCTCTCCCCCCAAAGGAACCTCGTTTCTTAGTCGCAGAAACAAAGCCACGGGGTTCAATGACTTACCCAAGACTGCAGAGCTCGACAGAGCCCGGAGCAGGGTCTCAGGCACACCTCCTGCCCCCCAGCCCAGTCCAGCCCAGCCCACCCCTGGTCATCACTGGCTGTCTCCTTCTTTCCCATTTCTCCCACACCCATCAGGACATGCTGGAACTTTCCAGGTGTTCACATCCTTTCTCAACAGCCCTTGGCCATCATACCCACCCACACACACATACACACATGCACATGCATGCAGGCAGGCACACAAGCATGGACACACTCACACATGGATGCACACATAGGTGCACACACACATGCACACACACACACTTGCACATGCACGCCCAGCATGCAGGCACACCCACACACACGTAGGCAGGACACACAACATGCATGCTTGCAGGGACGCACACACATGCATGCAGGCCGGACTCACACGTGTATGCAGGCTATTTATATGGCATGAAGGCAAACACATGCATGCA
>NW_005871136.1:3793978-3802075 GCF_000147115.1 Myotis lucifugus
TCTCCCTTCCTCTCTGTAAAAAATCAATAAAATATATTTTTTTAAAAATGGCATTTAAATATATAAAATAAATATCAAAAATATAAGTCTTTGTTTTACTATGGTTGCAAATATCAAAAAATTTCTATATGTGACACGGCACCAGAGTTAGGTTAGGGTTTTTCAAAATGCTGACAGGCTGAGCTCAAAAGGTTCGCCATCACTGTACTAAACCCACGAGTGTGCACGCAAATGAGTGAATTATGTGGTACAGTGGGGCCTTGACTTACGAGTGTCCCGACTAACGAGTTTTTCGAGATACGAGCCGTCTCTCGGCCGATTTTTTGCTTTGAGTTGCGAGCTAAAATTCGGGTTACGAGCCAGCTTCAGATACCCCACCGCTAGTTGGCGCAGCGAACGTCACAGTGAACGCCACAACATCAGCCCAGCATCATGTGTCTCACTCGTTCACTTTTTGATTTGACATACGAGTAATTTGAGTTACGTGCTCCATCACGGAACGAATTAAACTCATAAGTCAAGGCCCCACTGTATGTGAATCAGATCTCAGTAAAAGTGTTTTAAAAAGGAACATGCTACAGGGGCCTCCCCACCCTATGAAAAGAGCCTTCCTCCAATGTCTAGGTCCCTATCTCCCCGCTAAGAATAAGAGGTGTCTGAGGTCACCCCCCGAAGCTTCCTGGAGTCCATTCCTGAATCACAGGGTGAGTGCCACATGGAGACGGGACCAAAGTCAGACTGAGTGGGAGGGGGGAGGCCCCCAGGGACGGCCGGCAGGAGGGAGGGGGACAGTACGTGCAGGCCAGGGGACCAGGGCGGGCGGGGCGGGGCGGGGGCAGGCAGGGAGTGGAGAAAGGCAGAGAAAGGAGCCTGCAGGCTCAGGGCTGACACAGGTCCAAGGAGGGACCCTGAAGGTCCAGGCCCCTCCGTCCCATCAGCCAAGGGGCTTGGGTTGGGGGCCACGGCGGGGGCCACCGGGTTACCATGTACTGAAGGCGGTTCCCGTACTGCAGCCTGTCCCGCAGGATGCCGGTGAGGGCGCACTCCTTGCTCTGCGTCAGGGGCCACACCTCCAGGTCCTGGTTCCCCAAAGCCATGCCAAGGAGGATGCCGAGATCTGTGGACCGTGCCCAACAGGAACACATGAGCAGCCTGCCCGCTGCCACACTGCCCAGCCCTCCCTCTTCCCGGTCACCAGTCCCCGTGGGCGAGGCGGGAGGGGTGGGGGCGAAGCCAGGCGGGAAGGAGCCATCCGGCCTGTCTGCTCCTGGCCGGAAGCCAGCCCCTGAGGCAGGTCTCGTCTCCTCCCCACAAGGCAGGCACCCCCTCCCTGCCGGGCCACCTCAGCACCGCCTGCAGCGCGGACCTGTTTCCAAAGCCTGCTGCTGCCTTTTCCACCTGGGGGTTCAGGAGACGTCGGTTCCAGTTCCAACCCTAGACATGACTCTTGGTGACCATTTTCCTCCTGCCTACCTGACCTCGGCATCCATCTCGGTTGGATGCACCAGTGGGATTGTAGGGGCCCACCTGGTTTGCTCATTCTGGATGCTAAGCGAACCTCACTCAGGTGGTTTCTCACACTCCCTGCCAAGGAATGAGCTGCTGCCTTCTGGATGTTACCAACCTTTACCACTGGGGGTCGCTGTGACTTCAAAAATAGCCTGTGTGATTTCCTGTAACTGAGCTGACTTACCAAAAATCTCTTGGAGGATTTGCAAAAAAAAAAAAATATATATATATATGAACAACAGCTACATCAATCAGAGCAGAAAGAACAAAATATAAATGGACAAGAGACGTGTCCAAAAAAGTCAACCTCACTAATAAAGATAAGGACATTCAGGCCCTAGCTGGTTTGGCTCAGTGGATAGAGCAGCGGCCTGCGGACTGGAGGGTCCCGGGTTAGATTCCAGTCAAGGGCACATGCCAGGGTTGTGGGCTCGATCCCCACTGGGGGGTGTGCAAGAGGCAGCCAATCAATGATTCTCTTTCATCATTGATGTTTCGATCTCTCTCTCTCTCCCTTCCTTTCTGAAATCAATAAATATTTTTTTTTAAAAAAAAAGGTAAGGACATTCACATTAAAATAATCACATTTCACCTTTCAAAATGGAAAATGGTTTTGTTTGTTTAATTTTATTGTAATAGCAGTTGGTGCTGGCAACAGTAGTAAGGCGGATACTCATCCTGGAGAGCAATTTGGCAACTTTTGTTATTAATGGAATTAATAACGTCCACACCCTTTGACACATTAAATTCATTTCTAGGAAGAAACCCAAAAGAAAACAAAAAAGAGAGCTGTAAACCAAAAGATTTACAGACAAAGACTTCCATGGCAGCATTATTTCATAATAGTGACCTGAATGTTTAATAACACTTAATGTAGCCAATAAAAGTCACATTGTGAAAGAATGCTTTCTGACATGTTTATGTGGTAAGAAAAGTGCCCAGGATATGCTGGGGGAAGTTTTCTTTAAAGCATAACCCAATACTCTATCTGAGGCTATAATTCAAGTATGACTTGAATTCTGCTCATTACACGTCTGCCTGCATAGCAAGTGTGGTGGGAAGAACTGTCCCAAATTATGTTCTTTATGCTCTACAGGATATAGTTTATCTTCTACAGTCAATGGCTATTATTGTTATAGTCAGAAGCAATCTTTTCTTTTCTTCTTTTTCTTTTTTTTCTCCAAAAATCAGCCAGGCGGGCTGAGTCCTCTCCTGGACCCACCCTGGTTAGGCGGAGGCGTTACTGACGGACATTCCCCACTCACCTTCCTGGTCCTTAGGAAGCCCTGTCCCCAAACCCTACTCGCCTGGGCCTGCTCACCGTCACCTCCCTGCGTCCTCATCCCGCCGCCGGGCCTCTGCTCCTGTGGGCCCCTCACCGGGAGCGGCCTGAGGTCCACTCAAACCCTGTGCCCCACAAGGGCCACCAGCTCACAGCCCTTCCCCTCGAGGAACCCTGACAACCACATTGTTCTCAAGGTTGCACGTCTGCCACCCATCCTACGCTCCCTCGCTCTCTTTCTTTCTCTTCCCAGGTGCTCAAACCAGTATTGGGACAAAGGAACTAGATCAACACAAACAGAACCAGCTTGCTTCCGGTCTTGTCTCTAAGTCCTTGACCTTGACCTTCTCGGCTTGGCATCCCCGCAGGTCAAGGCCATTCCTGCCTCAGGTTTTGCTCACGCTTTGTCGCTGCCCTGGGTACCCTCGCACACTGCAGACCATCACCCTGACCGCTGCCCTCCCCAGGGTCCTCCCTGCCTCCACCAGCCCCCACCAATCCTGGCCTCTGGCACCATCTGTCCACTCACGTATGATCGTCACCAGACAACTTAGCCCCTAGTATGTAAACACATGATTTGGTAACCACACCCCAGGCTTGTTTGGGGTTCCCCTCGAGCAGGGGAAGGGTAGCAGGCAGGGCCCCACCCGAGGGTCTGACTCGGCAGGTCAGGGTGGGGCCCGAGACCGGGCATTTCTAACAGCGCCCAGGTGACGCTGCCGGCCGTCTGGGGACCACACGTTGAGAACCGCTGACCTAGAGCGGCAGCTGCAAACTGGTGTCCCAAGGGCCACATCTGGTTCACAGAGATTTCACCTAAAAACCTGAATTCCCACCTTTTCTTTAAAAGTCAGCATCTGTCCACACTGGGTCTTCTTCCCCAGGCGGCAGTCAGCACTGGCTGCTCTCCCACCCCACGTCCTGCCCCAGCTGACCCAGCTGTGTCCTGGTCCAGAGCCTCCAGCACCTGGCAACTGTGGGCTCGTGGTCGGGACCGAGTCTCAGCGCGCCAGCGCCTCCCAGCCGGGCACCCGGAGCTGCGCCAGAACCCTGTCCACAGGGGCTCTGCCCCCCAGACGGCCTTCCTCCAAGTCGGCTGTCCATTTCCAATTTCAAGCTTCTTTTCCGCTGCCTCCACCCCGGAAACAGGCCAGCAAACGGGTGCCCAGGCAGGGACAGCACCCCGAGAGCCCCACAGCCGGGCACACCTGGCCCTGGTTGAGAGACCCACCTTGCCCGCCCCTCCAGAGGTACCTGGCTCGGGCCAGAAAGACAGAGAGGAGGCTGGAGAAAGGGCAGCGTGAGGAGGGGCCCCTCCCCCTTGCCATTGTTCCCCGGGTGGGGGCTGCGCCTCTCCCCCAGGCAGCCCATTGGTGCATAAATAGGGTGTGTCCACCACCATGTGCAGGGATGCATACAGCACCCCAAAAATGTCCTATTTACCCAGAACCTCATATGCAAGCTTATTTAGAAACAGAATCTGCAGATGTAATGAAGGCCGACCCTAAATGAAGAGGGGGGGGGACACAGAGGGAAAGGCCATGTGAAGGCAGGGGCTGGGGTGACGCTGTCACAAGCCAAGGAACCCCAGGAGCCACCAGAGGGGGGAAGAGGCAGGGAGGGTCCTCCCCGGAGCCCTCAGGGGGAGAGTGGCCCGGCCACACCTTGATTTCAGGCTTCTGGCCTCTGGCGCGGAGACAGAATGAATTTCTGCTGTTTGAAGCCCAGCCCCTCTGCAGGCCCCGGTCTGCATCCCAACCCTCTCATTCCACACCCAGTCCCGCCAGCTGCCTCCCCAGCCTTGTCCCTTATGCCACGCCCTCCCATCCTTGCTCCCGTCTCAGTCTCCGGAACTGGTCTCATCACTTCCTGTCCAGAAGTTTGCAACAGCAGCTCCTGCAAGTATGGCCAGGTTCCTCTTCCAAAAGCAGCGGACCTTGTCACGGCCCCACCCCCAGGTCCGGCCATGAACCTCCAGCAGCCCCTGCTCTCACGAACCAGCTCTCCATCCGCCTCTCTCCGCCCACTGAGCCTCTGCTCACGCGGGTCCCTCTACCCGGCCACCTGCCTGGACACTGCCCACCGTCCAGACATTTCAAGTGGCTTCTCACCCATGCGGCTCCGCCTGCTCCTCACGGCCTGGAAACGTCCAGAACACGTGGTCTCTGTCCCCCCACTGTTCTAAGAGCTCTGACCCTTTGCAAGATCCTTCCACGAGGGCCGGATTGGACCCAACTCCTCTGCCAGCTCCTCGAAGGGTCAAGTCCCGACCTTGTCCGTGCAGCAAGCACAGAGCTCCCGGGGCCTACCCGTGCGGGCACATGGGAGGCACCAGAAGCACGTGCTGAGTTTGACTCACTCACACTGACTCTCAGAGTCTGCAGGGACCCTGGTCGGGGCCCCGCCAGCAGCTCGAGAGGTTTCTAGGCCTTTCCTTTCTGTCCTCATTTTAACTTATTTTTCTTTTCCCCAACAAACTGCTCTCCCTCCGCCTTTTAATTCTGTTCCTCACGGAGAAACCAGCTGCCTTCTGAGGCACCGGCCGCACGTCTCCCACGTGTCTGGGGGACCAGACACTGTCACAAGCCCCCACCGCCTGCTGGCCACACCCAGGGCGGCTAGAAATCCTCTCTCTGCCCCCTCGGTCCCCGCGGTACTCCTAGCACCTCGAGTCTGGGAAGGTACATCTGCCACCGACGCCCCCAGGCCTGCGCCACGGCCACCACCGCGGACGCCCACCCAGTGCGTGACTCACACCCGCCAGGCGCCTGAGCGGGTCAGCTGGAGATGGGGTGGAGGGCGGGCGGGGAGCCCCGAGGGCACTGCACTAGGCTGGGAAGCATCTCAACTTCTCACCAGCAAGAATGGCCCAGTTGCTATGGTTACGGCAGAGCCTGGTTCTGGGCCAAGACCTCCCTGGGGCAGTCCTCACCCCCCCACCCCCCCGCCGGACCCCCCAGTACTCACAGTGGAGCCAGGCGAATCCCCGGGGCATGGTGGTGCGCAGGGTCCCCCAGGCTGCAGAGGCGGCGTCCCCGGTGGTGTGTCTGTCCCCAGAGGCCCGAGGGGGCCTACATGGCATCAGGTCAGCACAGGTGGCCCAAAGCGGAAGAAGGGCTGGCCAGGGAGGATGGCCTGGCAGGGTCGCAGGTGCTCCCCGGGGCAGCGCCACCCTTATCTGCCCGGCAGTGCGGAGGGCAGCCGGGGGGTGGCGGCTGCGGGTTCCATGGCAGCGGAGACCTGGCCCGAAAGAGCGGCCTCAGGGCTTCCCTCCGGAGCAGGCGGAGCGCCCGGCAGGCCCGTCGGAATCCGAGGCTGGTTGTGCTTTCTCTGATTTCTCCGTCTGCAGCTGCTCAGTGTGAAATCTGGCTCTGGAAAGAGAAAGGAGGAGAGAAACCAATTATGTAAGAGCAGCGCTGCCACTCAGCCATCAGCCCCAGGCACGCGAGCCTGCCTGCCGTGGGTGCTGCACCCGCTGCCCCGAGGGCCCGGGAAAGGCCGGAGGCGCTCGCCCTGCTGGCCCTGCTCGCCCTGGAGGCTGCTACTCCGCCACAAGCTCGCACACAACAAGTGACTTCAGGACACCCCGTAGGGCAGCACCAGCCCAGGCACGAGCTAGGATGACATCGGCAGGCAGCCTGAACAAAAGCAGGACCGAGAAGGAAGGGCTGCCCGAGTTCCATCAAGGGAGCTTCCGGAAGAAGGTGAGGTTTGGAGGGCTGCAGGGAGGCGAAAATGGAAGTAATTCGCCCCTCGACTCACCTTCAGGTTTAGTCCCATTCTCCTAGTACCCCGAATTTGGGTCCCCTCTTAATAGATTGCTCACTTAAATTTTAATTTCAGACAAACAACACACATTTTTTAGTATAATTATGTCATGAATACTTTTTAGTATAAGTATGTCCCAAAGCCTGCGTGGGAAATCCTAATACTAAAAAAATAAATAAATAAAAATAAAATAAAATAAAATAAATTCATTGTTTACCAGCAATTCCGAATTAAGTTAGCAGTCCCATATTTTTATTTGCTAAATTTGGCAACCCTATGATAATAATGGGATAGCTCTTCCTGAGTGCTCACTACATGCTAGGCCCAGGTTAAGGCCTTTGTATTCACTGAATCCTTACAACAATCTTATGGGGCCAAAAAAACATATGATCATTTTATCAATGAAGAAGTCAGGGCCCAGAGAGGTTAAGACACTTGTTGCAGGTCACACAGCTTGTAAGAAGTGCAACAAGAATTCAAGCCAGGCCTGCTGGTGGCCTCTCCCCGCAAGGCGACGCCCACATGTGTCAGGAAGCCCTTCTCAGCTGGGCACTGGGCTTGGCGCTCTCATGCCATCTCTCATCTCATCTCATCTCATCTCTCCCTCACTGGGCTCTGCGAGGTGCCAGCCACTGTCCCCGTTTTGCAGATGAGGGAACGAAAGCTTTGAGAGGCTGAGTTGGCCGCCGACAGAGCCAGCTCTGAAATTCAGTCTCTGACTCAGTTCTCTCTGTTTCCCCTCTGGTCGGGGAAAAGGCCACAGTTGTTGGCAGGAGGGGAAAGTATGATTTGGGGTCTTCTCCATTGTGGCTCGGGGTTTCCCAGCAGGCAGGCAGGGACTCACACCAAGAACACAGGCCTCCGTTCGCCCTCCGTGTGAAGACACCCCCAGATCTCAACTGCTCCTCTGATCCCGGATATTGCAGTGTCACCATGGACACCCACCTTACTGACACTTCTGTTGTCCTTAGCTTAAATGTTTGAGGTGTATTGAGGTATAATTTACAGATAGTAAAATTCACCGTTTTTAGTGTACAAATCTGAGTTTAGACAAATTCATAGAGTTGTATAACCACTACAATAACCAAGATATAGAATATTTCCATCCGCCCAGAAAATTCCCACTGGCCATTGTGTAGTCAGCCTCCCTCCCACCCCAGCCTCTGCCGGGCAGCTGCACCTTTTCCTGGCTGCCAGGTGCCCGCAGTCAGGCACCTCCCCCCAGGTACCCACAGTCAGGCACCTCCCCCCGGGTGCCCGCAGTCAGGCACCTCCCCCCAGGTACCCACAGTCAGGCACCTCCCCCCGGGTACCCGCAGTCAGGCACCTCCCACCATGCTTGACCCTAATCCGGGCACTGCCACCTGAGCATCGGAGGAGGAGACCACCCCAGGGGCAACTGGCTTGGGAAAAGATGGAATCACGAAAGTCAAAGATAGCAGGCCCTGCTGCATATCTTGAATGAACATGGGAGTGTAGTAGCCGCCCTGAAATGCCTTTTTGATCACTCTAATGTTATATTTATATTTGATGAGCAT
>NW_005871136.1:3803643-3813332 GCF_000147115.1 Myotis lucifugus
TGTTCACCCCCCGAGGTGTGACCGTAGGAGTTTACCCCCGGGGTATGACCCCCGGGATGTTAACCGCGGAGTGTGACTGCCAGGGTGTGTCCACGAGGATGTGAACGCAGAAGTATTGAATACAGATTGTGAACCCCCGGAGTGTGACCTCGGGGTGTGAACGCGGAGGTGCTAACCGGCAGGGTGTGACCGTGGGGTGCTGACCGCGGGGTGTGACCGCGGGGTGTGACCTCGGGGTGTGACCGCGGGGTGTGACCACGGGGTGTGATCGCAGGGTGTGACCGCGGGGTGTGACCGTGGGGTGCTGACCGCGGGGTGTGACCACGGGGTGTGACCGTGGGGTGCTGACCGCGGGGTGTGACCGCGGGGTGTGACCTCGGGGTGTGACCGCGGGGTGTGACCTCGGGGTGTGATCGCGGGGTGCTGACCACGGGGTGTGACCGCGGGGTGTGACCGCGGGGTGTGACCGCGGGGTGCTGACCGTGGGGTGTGACCGCGGGGTGTGACCGCGGGGTGTGACCGCGGGTGTGACCGAGGGGTGCTGACCACGGGGTCTGACCGCGGGGTGTGACCGTGGGGTGTGACCGCGGGGTGTGACCGCGGGGTGTGACTGTGGGGTGCTGACCGCGGGGTGTGACCGCGTGGTGTGACTGCGGGGTGTGACCGCGGGGTGTGACCTCGGGGGTCCAGGCAATGGTCTCCCGTCCTGTCCTGCTCCACGGCTGGAGCATCCCTCAGCCCAGACCTCACCAACCACATGCACGTCAGGCTCTGTGCCCCGTCCACACCCCACAACACTCCTGGCAGCCTCCTCACTCAGAAACCTCCCGGAAAGGCCCCAGTGCTGAGCCCCACCCGGGACCACAAATCCTGGACCACCAGGCCCTGATGGAGAAGCTGAGAAAGGGAGGAACGGGGTCGCGGTCGCCTTCCTGCCACGGCACAGAGTCCTGGGCTCCATCTGTGGTTACATCCTCGCTTTGAGCCCCCTGAAATGAGGGGGAGGGGCAGGGGGAGGTAGCAAAGCCAAGGAGGACACAAGAGGGAGTTACCTAATGACCCAGGAGCCAGAGCCACCCACCCCCAACCCACCCCTGGGGCCTAGAGCAGCCGTTGGGAAGCCGTGCAGGGAAAAGCTGTGTAAGAAAGTACAAGTCATTTGTGAAGAGCAAAGTCGCAGGAGCGAGTAAGAAGTGAACGTTAACTTAACAGAATCACGGCTCAAGGGAGCTGGGAGGTCAAGGAGCTGGGGAGGCAGCGGTGTGTAAGGAGGGAATTGGGTGACGGGGTGAACTGTCCCCCGGGGGGAAGCCAACAGGTGATGCCTCGAAGGAAGACGTGGCAACATGTTGAAGGAGAAATACATGCATTGTTTTTTGAAAAAGTGAAAGTTCTGAGTCTGGGGAGCAGGAAGTGGGGAGGAGGGAGCAGACAGAAGCCTGCAGTTGTTCATAACAGGGTCCTACTGGACTATTTGATTCTGTAGTTCAGGTGCAGGTATAATTTTGATTTAAAGATATAAAACTAGACTTATGCCCTAGCCGGTTTGGCTCAGTGGATAGAGCATTGGTCTGTGGACTCAAGGGTCCTGGGTTCGATTCCGGTCAAGGGCACATGCCCGGGGTTGTGGGCTCAATCCCCAGTAGGGGGAGTGCAGGAGGCAGCCAATCAAGATTCTCATTATTGATGTTTCTATCTCCCTCTCCTTTATTTTCTGAAATCAATAAAAATATATTTTTAAAAAATAAAAATATAAAACTAGACTTTTCAAAAAGGCATTTCAGGGCAGCAACTACACTGCCATGTTCATTCAGGTTAGGCAGCAGGGCCTGCTCTCCGGGACCTTCGTTCTCCCCTCCTTTCCCAAGCCACCTGCCCCTCCTAGCGGCTCCACCTCCGAGGTGCAGGAGCCAGGAACCGGACTAGAGTCCAGCAGCTAAACCCAGAGCCAGTCCAGCCTGACGAGGAGACACAGGGTTCTATCTAGGACACACACACACTCTATCAGCTGTGCAACAACCCCCAAAACTATAGTGGCTGAAACAGCCATCATTTATTTTTCACGAATCTACAGATTGGCTGGGACTCACCTACCTGGGCTGGGCTGGGCTGGGCTGGGCTAGGCTGATCTAGCCTGGGCTCACTCACGCTGGTAGGCTGGCAGAGTGCTGGCTGGTCTCGGGTGCCTCAGCTGGGATGACTCCCTTCCAGCAGGCTAACCAAGTGTGTTCTTGTGACAGAGGCAGGATTCTAAGAAAGAGAGCAAACGAGTAAATGCCCTGAAGGCTGAGGCATAGGACAATCACACCATCACTTCTACCACATTCTATCCACCAAAGCAGATTGGCAGGGGAAGGGAGTGGGGGTACACGGACTCCATTTTTTTCTTTTCTTTTTTCTTTTTATTGACTTCAGAGAAGAAGGGAGAGGGAGATAGAAACCTCAATGATGAGAGAGAATCACTGATCGGCTGCCTCCTGCACACTCCCAGTTGGGGATTGAGTTCGCAACCCGGGCATGTGCCCTTGACCGGACTCGAACCTGGGACCCTTCAGTCCGCAGGCCGACGCTCTATTCTTGATGAAAGGAGCTGCAGAGCATCATTGCAAAAGGCATGGATGGTGTGTGCATGTGAAGAATTGGGGCCACTTTTGCAACCAATCTATTACACCCACACAGAGCATTCTTCTCCCCAGAGTGGCCAGGCCTGACCGGAGGCCCAGGGGACACAGCACTGGACCACCTGCTCCAGCCTGACCACTTCCGCAGGGGCCTCTGAGCCATTCCATGCAACCCCCACATCCTCCAGATGAGGAAACAAGGTTCACGGGGGAGGCAGCTGGCTCCAGGCCACACGCCCAACTTCCCCCTCCTCCTGTGCATCAAGCCACTCTGTCCTCTGAGAACGTGGGGAGGGACATGAGCCGCCACCAAGAGTGAGTCACAGATGTTCTCGTCAAGAGGAGGTGGAAGGAAAGTAGGACTGAGTTTAGGCCACAGGAAAAGGGAGGCAGACAAAAGCAGAAACAGGAATGAATTACTCTGGTGAATTCCATTAGCCCAGGGTCTGTATTTCTGAGTAAAATTTCACCCACCACCTCTGTTCTAGACCTGGGGCACCTGAATAGCACAAGACCCTCCCTTGGCCACATCATGGAGTTGGTCTCATCAGAGAAGTGCTCTGGGTCAGAATGCTCGCGCCCTTGGCTGCCCTTCAGTACAAGTCCTCCCTGTAAAGGAGTCCCTGTTTCTCCAGCCCGTGACCCTGGGCGTGGCCTTGGGACGCGTTCTCACCTATGGATGTGCCTGTGCCTTGAGGCTTGTCCTCTCTCCGAGTCTTGTGAACACCTCCCGCCTCCTATAGGAAGTGCTGCCGAGATCCCCAGCATGTGAGTGAGACCCGCTGGCCCCAGGCACGTCAGCCCAGAAGCCCAGCCACCACACAGAATCTTGAGAAAGATTCAATGTTTGCTTTAAGCCACTAAGCTCCGGGGTAGTTTGTTACACAGCAAAAGCTAATAGGGCCCGTGTCTGCAAATGGCCTGTCAGGAGCCAGATCGATTCCAACCCAAAGCCTCCTCTGGGGGTGGCTCAGGGGACTCAGCGCCTCAGAACGAAGCCCCGGTCCAGGTCAGGAGGTCTCTGGGGACAAAGGTGCTAGCGCTGCCCTAGGCCCAGCCAGAAGCTCCTCTTGGAAGAGCAACTTTCTGGAATTCAGTGCTAATCAAGGTGTTCTTTTTTCCTCGGCCACACTTGAATTATTCTATAAAACCTTTTAGTATACAAATTGTAATGGCAGACTCATGTAGTGGCCCCCATATGACCATTACTCAGTTTCAAAAATCATCAGCCCTGGCCGGGTAGCTCCGTTGGTTAGAGCGTCATCCAGATACATCAAGGTTGTGGGTTTGATCCTGGACAGGGCACATACAAGAAGCATAAATAAGTGGAACAACAAAGCTATGTTCCCCTCCCTCTCTGTCTCTCTCTCCCTTCCTCCCTTCCTTCCTTCCTAAAATCATTTAAAAAAATCAATCCTCTGACATTCCTGTTTCACCCATTTCCCCCCGATTTTTTCCCTAGAGTATTTGTTAAATATATTTTTATTGATTTCAGAGAGGAAGGGAGAGGGAGAGAAACATCAATGATGAGAGAATAACCGATCGGCTGCCTCCTACACACCCCCTACTAGAGATCAAGCCTGCAACCCAGGCATGTGCCCTTGACCAGAATCGAACCTGGAACCCTTCAGTCCACAGGCCGACGCTCTATCCACTGAGCCAAACCAGCGAGGGCTCCCTAGAGCAGTGATGGCGAACCTTTTGAGCTCGGCGTGTCAGCATTTTGAAAAACCCTAACTTAACTCTGGTGCCATGTCACATATAGAAATTTTTTGATATTTGCAACCATAGTAAAACAAAGATTTATACTTTTGATATTTATTTTATATATTTAAATGCCATTTAACAAAGAAAAATCAACGAAAAAAATGAGTTCGCGTGTCACCTCTGACACGCGTGTCATAGGTTCGCCATCACTGCCCTAGAGTATTTTAAAGCAACTTTCAGACATTCCATTTTACCAGTATGTAAGGATATTTGCTTTTTTGTTTTGTTTTGTTTAAATATATTTTTATTGGGTCCGCAGGCCGACACTCTATCCACTGAGCCAAACCAGCTAGGGCAGGATTTTTAAAAATATATAATCACACGACTATTATTGCACATTCTCAAGTCAATAATTCCTTATATAATCTAATCTAGAATCCATGTTCAATTTTCCCTGATTATTTTTTTAAAATGTCCTTTTTTTAAGTTGCTTTTGTTTGAATTGTGGACGAAAAAGGGGCCACATACTAAACCTGACAAGCTCAGGGGAGGCCTGCAGAATGGGCCCTACAAACTCAGAAACCGAGAGTAACCACATGAAATGGTCTAAACATAAACATTTCTAACTAAAAGCAGGTCATGCAGGTAGTCACACCTGGGCATGCAGCTCCCTTGACGAAGGTCAACCTTTACCTTAAGTGAACCTGTGTTTTGCCTTTTTGCAACTAAGATAACATACTTCTGAAATGTCTGCGTAACCTCCTTCTCCAATCACCAGACCTCAGACCCCTCATTGTTATCTTGTTCCTCGCATTCCACCTCTATGTGCTGTAAATGTCAATCATTAACTGCCCGCACCCACCAGTGTAAAAGAAGTGTTGTTCTCTCTTTTGCCTTTTTATCCAACCGCAGAGATTTCCCTGCTTTGCTTTCTCCTGCCCCCTTAATCTACCACCAACGGACTCCATATTAACCCTTCCTCCTTTTGTCTCCTCCTTGTATTCTAATATATAAAATAAGCTGCAGCCCTAGCCAGTTTGGCTCAGTGGATAGAGCATCGGCCCATGGACTGAAGGGTCCTGGGTTCGATTCTGTTCAAGGGCACATGCCTGGGTTGTGGGCTCGATCCCCAGTAGGAGGTGTGCAGAAAGCAGCTGATCAATGATTCTCTCTTATCACTGATGTTTCTATCATTCCTTCTCCATTTCTCTCTGAAATCAGTAAAAATAGATTTTAAAAAATAATAATAAAATAAAATAAGCTGTAAAACTGCCATTCTCCGGAGCGTTTTCTCAATCCTGGCAATTATCAGCTTGACTCAAATAAACCTAAAAAAATCTCTGCAAGTTTGGACATTTCTTATAAGATGACAGAATCAAGAGCCCCACAAGGTGGCCACACCTAGTGCCCTTGATTGATGTCTTTTAAATCTTTTTCCTTTTAAAAAAAATTAAGATATAGCTCAATGACATAAAATTCAGCATTTCAAAGCATGCAATATAGTGGCGGGGGCGTTGTGTGTGTTTTTTTAGTTTATTCAGAAAGTTGTGCAAGTTGTGCAACAATCACCACAATCTAATTCCAGAACAGTTTCATCACCCCAAAAATAAAACTCTGTATTCATTAGCAGTCACTGTCTATTTCCTGTTCCCCAGTCCCTGGCAACCAACCACTAACCTGCTCTATGGGTTTGCCTGTCCTGGACATTTCATACAAATGCAGTCATATGATTTGTGACCCTTTCTGACTTACTTCTTTCATTGAGCATAATGTTTTCATTCATCTTACAGCACATTATAAACTGAATGTTTGTATCTCCCCCCACAAATCCACAGGTCAAACCCCTAACTCCCAGTGTGATGGTATTTGGCAACGGGAACTTTGGGAGGTAATCAGTGTTGGATGAAGTCATGGGGGTGGGGCCCTCATGATGGGATTAGTGCAGATAAGAAGGGCTTGCTGTCTCTCCCTGCTCCCACAGAGGTCATGTGACCACACAGAGAAAGTAGCCTTCTGCAACCCAAGGGGAGAGTCCACATGAAACCAACCATGTGACTCACACAGACACGGGGTATCCAACTGAGGGAACAAAACTGCTCTAAGAACATGGAGACAGAGGACAGGAGCAGGTGAATGGCGTCCATATTCAAGGTCAAACTGAGCAAGTCTGTGTTCTCTGGCTTCTGTATGATTTCCTTGCCTTAGTCGTACTGAAAAAAAAAAAATCCCTGGACCAGATGCTTCAAAGCTGAAGGCCCAGGACCAGTGAAGAAAGCCTGGAAGATATTTGCATCAAATCACCTATATCTATGCCCTCCTCAGCCAGGTCCTGTCCACTGTCATAGGGGTCTATTTCTTGGGATCAGAGAGGAGGGTAAAAGCTTCCCCAACTTCCCTGAACTTCTCCTCCCGCTCCAGCGCTTCTCACTGGCTCCGCTGTGCCCAGCCACATGGTGCATCAAAGTCCACTTCCAATAAAGGTTCTTGATCTTGTCTTTTTATTTTTACTTATTGAGTTGAGAGAGAGAGAGAGAGAGAGAGAGAGAGAGAGAGAGAGAAAGAGAGAGAGAGAGAGAGAGAGAAAGGAGGGAAGGGAGGGAGAAACATGGATTTATTGTTCTACTTTTATATGTATTCACTGGTTGCTTCCAGGCCAGGGCTAGTGATCTTTTTCCTTTTACCCTTCTCCAATTCCAGCTGTGCATTTTTTAGTTGCTCCTGTTCGTGTGTTTTCTCCGCCCGATACACGTTTTCATAGGCCTCCTGCTTCTTCAGACCCTTGATCATGTACCTCAGTGTCCATGTAGCACTGAGCTCTTCTCCAGAAGGCTTTCACACACATGCCACCGAGCTCCCCTGCATCTGTGCAGTCTTCTATTGCATCATATGGTTCCCTAAGCTTGGAATGAACTGTACCCGAGAAGAATTTAGCATTTGTTTTTATAGTGTTGGGGTCTATCCCCAGGACTTTGATGGACTGTTCCTATGCTAGCTTGCAATTCCCTTCTTTAAATGCTTTATTCCCATCTCTCTTTGCTTTAAGTGTTTTGGCATTTCTGCAAGCCACGCAGGCCTTCTCGTGGTCAGGAGCCATCCTGAGAGCCTGTACAAAAAACTGAACCATCTTCTCGATATGGCCTTCGTAATAGAGGCAAAGACCTCGGACATACAGAGCATCCACGTTGGTGGATCCATTTGTAAAAATGTCACCGGCCACCGACTGTGCTTCTGGAGAAGGACCCAGCATGGCTAAACATTCTGCTTGGAGGATTTTGAAGCAATGGCAGGCAGGGGCAAATTTTAGGACACAGGTCTATGCAAAGAGCAACCTTCCAAAAATCCCACTTCTCTAAATCCATCTCAGCTATTTCCCCCTAGTCCTTGACTGCATTAGCGTTCCCAAACTCCCGCCATGCCTGAGCATTTTTGTGATCCAGTTCTAGGGCTCTCTGGAAACTGACAAGCTGCTATTGCCACTCCCTAGACATAGGTGGCATTTGCCCTCTGGTAGACTTCCCCACCCAGCTGTCATCCAACCCTACTGACTACTGTGCATCTCCAAGGGCTTCCTAGAACTTGCTGAGCATCATCAAAAGTGCTCAATTCCCATAACATGGCTGTGGTTCTTACATAATAGTTATAAGTTTCATCGTAATCTTTCTTGGCATGATATGCACTTCCTTGTTCTTTGAAAGACTGCTTCTTTGTCATCCAGCAGCTCTGACTTGGTCACCACCATGACCACAATGCACTCCATGGCCACTATCTTACCATCAGGACCAGTACTATGTTCCTCTTTAGTATTGTCAAATAATATTCCACTGTATGGATAGATCACATTTTCTCTATCCATTCATCAGTGGATGGGCATTCAAGTTGTTTTCATATTTTGGCTATTATGAAAAATACTAGAGGCCCAGTGCACAAAATTCGTGCACTGGGGGGGTTGTCCCTTAGCCCAGCCTGCACCCTCTCCAATCTGGGATTCCTCGGGGGATGTCCGACTGCTGGTTTAGGCCTGATCCCTGTGGGATTTAGAGAAGTGGGATTTTTGGAAGGTTGCTTTTTGCATAGACCTGTGGGATTGGGCCTAAACTGGAAATTAGACATCCCCCTCACAATCCAGGACTGCTGGCTCCCAACCGCTCACCTGCCTGCCTGCCTGATTGCCCCTAACTGCTTCTGCCTGCCAGCCTGATCACCCCCTAACCACTCCCCTGCCAGCCTGATCGACACCCAACTGCTCCCTTGCTGATCCGATCGCCCCCAACTGCCCTCCCCTGCAGTCCTGGTCCCCCCAAACTGCCTTCCCCTGCAGGCCTGGTCCCTCCCAATTGCCCTCCCCTGCAGGCCTGGTCCTCCCCTAACTTCCCTCCCCTGCAGGCTGGTCACCCCTAACTGCCCTCCCCTGCCAGCCTGGTTCGCCCCAACTGCCCTCCCCTGCAGTCCTGGTCCTCCCCTAACTTCCCTCCCCTGCAGGCCTGGTCACCCCTAACTGCCCTCCCCTACATGCCTGGTCGCCCCCAACTGCCCTCCCCTGCCAGCCATCTTGTGGCGGCCAACTTGTGTGAGGGTGTGGCAGTCAATTTGCATATTCCCTCCTTATTATATAGGATTGCTATCAACATTTGAGAACCAGTTTTTGTGTGGACATGTTTTAAATTCTCTTGGTATATGCCTAGGAATGGGGTTTCTGGGTCACATGGTTGCTCTATGTTTAACTTTTTGAGGAACTGCCAGTCTGTCTTCCAAAGCAGGTATACCGTTTTATATTTTCATCCGCAGTGTATGAGGGCTCCGATTTCTCCACATCCTCGCCAACACTTGTTATTATCTACCATTTTTGTCATACCCATCATAGTGGGTGTGAATGGTATTTCATTGTGGTTCGATCTTCGTTTTCCTGGTGCCTAATAATGTTGAGCATCCTTTCATGTGCTTATGAGCCATTTGTGTATCTTCTTTGGAGAAATATCTATTCAAATCCTTTCCCCAAATTTAACTGGTTTATCTTTTTATTTTTGAATTGTAAGAGTTCTTTGTATATTCTGGGTACTAGGCTCTTTTCAGATATATGATTTGTAAATATTTTCTCCCATTTTGTGGGTTGTCTTTTCACTTTCTTGATAGTGTCCCTTGATGTATAAAATTTTTTAAGTTTGATGAAGTCCAATTTATATTTTTTCTTCTCTTTTTGGTGGCTTGTGCTTTTGGTGACATATCTCAGAAGTCATTGTCAATCCAAGGGCACAAATACATGCTTTTTTATTCTAAGAGTCTCATAGTTTTAGCTCTGATACTTAGATCTTTGATCCCTTTGGAATTTATGATTATGGGGTGAGGTACAAGCCTAACTTCATT
>NW_005871136.1:3813636-3845433 GCF_000147115.1 Myotis lucifugus
ATATAATAATTAACTTTCCTTCTTGTGTTGTTAAGAAAACTGGGTCACTGTCCATGGACCCCCAGATTCTGGATTTGGCGGGTTACATCACTGTCATGTCATTAACATATTATCTCTGTATTCTAATATTCAGATTGAGAAGCTTCACTGGACTCAGGTATAATTTTCCCAGGAGGTATTGCATTATTACATCAGGAGGCACAGAATGTCTGCTTGTCCCACTTTAGTGAGCTAATGTCTGCTCTTTCTTGCTGATCCACCCACTATAAACTTCTCCATCAACCTTCACCTGTCATCAGACACTGATGACTATAGCCCCGATCCAGTATTTCATTAGGTGATGACTTTCTAACTCTCTCTTTCCTTTTACATGTGTTACTGTGATTCTTCTATAACAGAATTTTCCTCCCTCATCTATTTTCCTATCTTAGAGCAGGATAAAAGCTTGATTCTTTCCATTCACTTACCAGCTAGCAAATGAGTTGTTCTGTAGCATCCTCTAAAGATAATCAATAATGTTTTCCAGTATAATTTTGAATTCATTCACTCTTTAATTTTTACATTTCAATCCATTGAAATTACTTTGAAGTCAGGTTTATTAAGGTATAATTGATGTACATTAAAGTTCACACTCTTGTCCTAGCTCGTTTGGCTCTGGATAGAGCATCAGCCTTCAGACTGAAGGGTCCCGGGTTCGATTCCAGTCAAGGGCACATACCTGGTTGCAGGCTCCTCCCCCATCCAACCTGGTCGGGGCGCATGCAGGAGGCAACCAATGGATGTGCCTCTCTCACATTGATATTTCTGTCTTTCCCTCTCTCTTCCACTCTCTCTAAAAATCAATGGGGAAATACCCTCGAGGGAGAATTTTTCAAAAGTTCACTCTTTGGCTGTACAGTTTGATGAGTTTCAACAAATATTTATACCAACACCTTATTAAGACACAGAACATTTCTATCGCCCCCAAACGTTCCCTCGTGTCCCTTCCCCACCCCACACTTCTGACAATCACTCATCTAATTCCTTTTCCTAGAGTTTTATCTTTTCCATATATAAAAAGATGGGACCACAGAGTACGTCCTCACTTCTGCCCTGTCTTCTTTCACTTGACATGTTGCCGAGTGTATCATAGTCCGTTCCTGCTATTGCTGAATAGCATTCCGTTGCACCAGGGTTTTTCAAGTGTGAGTAGGGCTGCGACCCACATCTGCATGCAGGTGTTCTGAGCACATATGTTTCATTTCTCTCAGGTAACCAGGTGCAAGTCCCTGGAGCTTTAACAATAAGGAACTGCCAAGCTGTTTTCCCAAGTGGCTGTTTGTCATGGTTGGGGCTACTCGGATTACCTCACCACTTGGCTAGTGGGAGTTCCTTCCCGTCGGTTCCTGTGCTGTTGACATGAGTCCAGTCGTCTTCAATAGCTTCCTTGCTTTCAGGTGTGACTGGAGGTTCCACGCTTCTCTCGTGTATTTTCTGTCTCAGACTTGAAATCGGCTCCTTTTCCAAATAACCCTTTCAGTGGGAAATGGAACTTAGAAACCACAGCCTGAATACTAAGTCTCGTTACTCCTCAGGTGTCAGTGAGCATGGGCCTTTTCAGCTCTAGGAAATTTATATTTTTTCAAAATAGGAAAGTAAGTCCTTTGTTTGTACATAAATCATTAGGATTGTAAGGTTTTTTAACATCTTTGGGTTATTATTTGCATCTCTTTTGTCTTGTGCTGAAAATCTTGTTTCCTAATGACACTTAAAAAATGATTATCCTTCTCTGTGTACAGTAGTTTCAAATGGTAACAGTAATATAACTTCACCATAAGACAAGTCTGTAAGGTTTCTCTGTGGTTCTTTCTATCTTAGGTTATATTCCCACTGGGAATATATAGTCAACAGATCTTATATTTTCAGCTCTCACCAGGTAGCTCAGTTGGTTAGAGTGTTGAACCAATACATTGAGGTTGTGAGTTCGATCCCCTATTAGGGCACTTACAAGAAGCAACCAATGAATGCATAAATAAATGGAACAACAAACCGATGTATCTCTCTCTCTAATTAATCAATAAAAAAATTTTAAAGATCTTATATTTCCATTTCTCTCTTATTTTTAGGGATGTTAATTTGTTGTGTGTTTTAATTATATAAAGCCCTTATATCATGCCAAAGTAAAAACTATCAAAGGTATGTTCAGAAAGGTCTAGCTTCTAGTCCCTATCTTTCTCCCCCATTTCTCCCTCCCTGATAAACATTTTTATTAGTTTTTGGTTTATCCTTGCATTCTTTATGTTTTGAAATAGAAACATAATTTTTATAGTTCCTCTCTTTTTGCCTATAAGAGGTAGCCTGTTGCACATTTTATGCGTTGCCGTCTAAATGTTTTAAAATAAAACATGGATACATAACCAAAAACAAATGTATGGTTACATACGTTATTATAAGAAAATCACACCTTATAGCTACCACCCAATGAAGAAGCAGAACCTGGCCTGCCACCCCGAAAGGCCCTCCCTCCCTAAGCCCCATCTCAATCACAGCTCCCAAAAGCAAGCATCGCCTGGCTGGGCTTCTTTCTGGTTTTATCAACCAAGTCTACATCCCTCGACACTACAGTTCGGCTGTTAGCTTTGTCTGTTTTTAAAATTTCATTTGTCTTTTGCGTCTCTTTTAACCTATGGGGTTTCCTCTCATCCTGTTCTTTCCCTTACAACTCATCTGCTGAGGAACCCGGGACATCTGGCATGTAGCGTGCCCCATCTGGGCTCTGGTGGCCGCACACTGACCGTGCAATTCAGCACGTCCCTCTGTCCTCTCTATTTCTGCACATGGCGGTGGGGTCAGACTCAAGTTCAAACCCCTTGTCTCCAGGGTGGTGCTAGGTTCTTTCAACAGGAGACGTGTAACGTCTGGTTGTTCACTCTCTTCTGCTGTTGGCAGCCACTGACGTGTAGAGCCCAGACCCATTCATTCATCAAGGGCTGCCGGGCGATCTCCCCCCTCACCTCGCCTTCTGACCAAGCCTCTTCCCACCAGGCAAGCAGAGGCAGTCACAGACCCAGAGCTTTGCTCAGGTGTCTGACGCGAACCAAACATTGTGCTTCCCTCCCACATCCGACCTCTCTCTGGAATGACAGGCTCTGGGCTCGTGTGGTGTGTTCTCAAACGCCTGCTTCTCGGAAAAGGATGGGCCGGGTTCCAGGCCGGCCCTGCCTTACACCTCCTTCTCCTTCAGCAACGGTGAGCGTTAACCCTCCCATTTTCTCAGGAAAGCCACCCAGGCAGTTTATCAAGCAAGACCCACTCATGCCTGGGTGCGCGGGCCAAACGCTTGCAGCAGGCAGGACGCTCCTGGCAGGAGCCGCGCTCCGGGATCCGTGTCACCACATCTGGGAGGCTTGGCGCCCAATCCAGATGCCTGGGGCATCCCCCAGGCTGGGGTATTGTCTTCCGTGAAGCAAAACATGAAAACCTGCCCAGTGCTACAGACAACAGAAGCATGAAACAGCAGGATGCCTTACTCAGCATTTCCTAGCCCAGAGCCAGGTGTCTAACAACACTCTGCAGGCCAAATCTACGTATCTGTTTATAAAATATATTTTTATTGATTTGAGAGAGGAAAGGAGAAAGAGAGGGAGATAGAAACATCAATGATGGGAGAGAAGCATTGATCGGCTGCCTTCTGCACACCCCACACTGGGGATCGAGCCCGCAACCCATAACCTAACCGGGAATTAAACCATGACCTCTTGATTCACAGGTCGGATGCTCAACCACTGAGCCACGCCAGCCAGGCCACATCTACGTGTCTTGAGACATATTTCTCTCATTTTCTCACCTTTTAAAATATATATATATTTTTTACTGATTCCAGAGAAGAAAAGAGATGGAGAGAGAAACATCAATGATGAGAGAGAATCATCGATCGACTGCCTCCTGCACGCCCCCTACTGGGGATCGAGCCCGCAACCCGGGCATGTGCCCTGACCAGGAATCAAACCGTGACCTCCTGGTTCATAGGTTGATGCTCAACCACTGAGCCATAGTTCTCTGTGCTGAGAACTAGTAAGTCACTATTCATAGGTTGATGCTCAACCACTGAGCCACAAACTTTTTATTTAAATTGATTTGCAAAAAACAACTTTATAACACTTTCATTAAGAGAAAAACAGTTCGGCTTTCCGTGCTGATCAAGCTCTTTTAAAACCCCCGGGACTTCCTGTAGGATGCAGGGCCAGCATCACCCCCACAGCGTAACACAGTGCAAGAAGGCAAGGATCCTGTTTGCTCAGGGGAAATGGCATATGACAGGAAACACAGTGGCTATGGTGGGCAGACCAAGCCGATTTTCCACAAAAAGGTTAAAACTACAAAGAAGACTGTGCGGAGGCTTGAATGCGTTGAGCCAACTGCAGGTCTAAGAGAATGGCGGCCAGTAAGTGATGGGAGCATTCTGAACTGGGAGGAGCTAAAAGGGCCAAGTAGCAGTAAAAAAGAAGAATCTCTTACCCCTTGAGACAGCATGGAGGAGCCTGGAGAATATTACGCTAAGTGAAACAAGTCGGTCAGAGAAAGACAAGTATCACATGATCTCACTCATACGTGGAATCTAAGTAACAAAATAAACCGATGAACGGAGTGGATCCAGAGACATGGAGGCATGGAACAGAGCGCAGAATCCCAGAGGGAAGGCGGGGGAGTGTGGGTGGGAGGTCATCAATCAAAGACCTTGTATGCATATATGCACGGCCCATGGACACAGACAATAGGGTGGTGAAGGCTTGGGGGGCGGGGGGGCGGGGGTGTGTGTTGGAGAACAAAGGGGACATATGTAATACTTTCAACAATAAAGACTTAAAAAAATAAATGAATAAAATAAAAAAGAGAAAGGGCCATCAATGTTTCTAACTCTATCCCTCTCCCTTCCTCTCTGTAAAAAATCAATAAAATATATTTTAAAAAATTAAAAAAAGAGAGAGAGAGAGAAACACAGTTTTTTCACTTACCAAAATGAGAAGGAAACCTCAAGGAAAGTTAAATAATGAAATTAAATTCTAGCCAGAAAGCTTTGCCTGCTGATGGCTCTGAGCTAGGGATTTGCTCTTTTTTGAAAAGAGATGTTAGCAAAGGTTAAAGGAGTGTTAAAACGCATTGGCACAGACTGTCTTTGTCCCAGAGCAGTTCTCAGCCCGGAGGTGGATCTTTTCTCCAGGTGACATCTGCAATGTCTAGACACATTTTTGTCTGTCACAGCTGGGGGCAGAGGCCAGGATGCTGTAAACACTCTACAAAGCCCAGGGCAGCCCCCCCACAACAAGGAACATTTTGGCCCCAAATGTCAATAGTGCTGAGGCTGAGAAACCGTGTTTTAGAGCATTAAGAAGGGTCGGAAAAGAACTGAAAAATCATTTCCTCCCTCTGGGATTCCATGTTATTTGATGCAGGAACCGGGTACTAGGTAACACCACCCATTAGCCAGGGCGCCTGACCCACACTCAGAGGCAACTGTCTACATACGAGATGTGGTAGAACCAAGGCTGACACCAGCCACTGGTGCTGAAAGAACGCTGTTACCGGAAGGCTGATCTCGGGGATGTCCACGGGCCCGGGGCAGTGAGCCAGGACAAGGGGAACAGGGAAACGGAGGCAGAGAGCTGAGCGAACTACAGCAGACACAGAAGGTCACCGCCCCAGAGATAACCTCTAGGACTCAGCTGTATGTCAGCTCCAGACCCAGAAAAGCAGCAAAACCAGATGGATGACACTGGGACCAGCTGCAATGATAATGATCCCCTGCCCTGACACTGACCAATCAGTGGAGATCCCACCCTGAAGGAGCACTCCTAGAAAACTGATGCATGCTCTACTGAGACCCTCCCCTCCTGACACCTCCCCTAAGACTCCCACCTGCACGAGAGGTAAAGACAGAGGACCCAGTGTGCTCTCTCCCTCTGGGGAGCAGCACCTGACACCCCCTTTCCCTTCTCCTTCCCCCACAGGCATGTACCTCCTAAACTCCAAAGGACCCAGCAAGCCTTGCAATCAGGGGAGCAATGGGCAGTGGCAGCTCCTTGCAGGCTAGTCCCCTGAACCTGTCCCCAAGGCCCCCTTTTCTCTGACTTCCCAGAGACCTAAGGCAGCGCAGCCTAGGCGCTCCTGTGGCTTCTGCTGTGCTGAGCCCTGCTGTGTTTTACTGTCCCCAGCTCTAGTAAATGCTCCCTCACAGTTACCTGGACTCATGCTGTGAAATTCTTCCTGCATGAAGTCAAGAAGCCACACGCTACCGGCTGGTCCTGGGCAGACTTGCCAAGAGCCAGGTCCCCTTTCCGGTAACATCAGTGCTAGTCCCACTGCCATCCTTACAGTTAACATTTATTAAGCACCTACTATGTGCAGTCACTGTGCTGAGAACTAGTAAGTCACTATTCCAGCGAGAGGCACACAGGCCAGTGTTGCTGAGCAAGGAGGTAAATAAATGAGTAGAAAACGGTATCGTGAGAAAGTGTGTGCAGCTACTGGGAAGATGAGAAGCCACTGAGCAGGGGGCCAGGGGGTGAGCTGGGGGTCGGAAACAGAAAAGGTTTCCCAGGGAAGGTGATGCCTTGGTTCTCAACCCTCCCAATGAGCTCCCACCGGCTGGAAGCAGAGCTCGTTCAAAACCAGCGCCTGGCGCCTGGCAGAGTGCACGAGTCCAGACCCTGTCAACACTAATTTGTAGAATGGATAACAACCCATAAATATACACTAAAATAATTTTTAAAAAAGAAAAGCTATAATACCCATACAATATCCATGGCGTTGCTATGTACACGTGAAGAAAGAAAACTGGAAACAACCTGAATGCCAAACCACAGGAAGGCAGTTAGCATAATCTGAGGACTAACTGCTGTTTTAAGGGGTGCTGGCCATGTGACAATGAGTTTGCAATCAGTGTAGCAAAATGATTACACCTTTTCTCCTGGTAGCAGCTGTGAGAATTAACCCTCCCATTCCTGGAGAAAAGCCAGGCTCAGAGAAGAGAGGAGAAAGGAGTCTCGACAACCAATGCTATAGGAACTACTGAATGTCCTTATACACACTCAAAAAATTAAGTGTAACCCTTACCTCACACCATGCATAACTTGAAATGGACCACAACTTAATTGTAAAACCTAAAACTATAAAAATTCTAGAAGAAAACCTCAGGGAAAATCTTTGTGGCTTTGAGTTGGGAACATGTTCTTAGATATGACACCAAAAGCATAAAACAATTTTTTAAAAAATGAGGCTGTGTCCTAACCAGTTTGGCTCAGTGGATAGAGTGTCAGCCTGCGGACCAAAGGGTCCCGGGTCCGATTCCGGTCAAGGACACATGCCCGGTTGTGGGCTCGATTCCCAGTAGGGGGTGTGCAAAAGGCAGCTGATCCATGATTCTCTCTCATCACGGATGTTTCTCTCTCTCTCTCTCCCTCTCCCTCTCCCTTCCTATCTGAAATCAATAAACATATATTTTAAAAAAATGAGGCTGAGCAATAGCAACAGGAACAAGTTAGAACAGCATATGTTGTTATCAGAGTATTCCTCTTATGGCTGTCATTTATTTATGACAAATGGTGTGGGTTTCCTACTGATAGAGCAACATAAAGTGTCCTTTTTAAAGAAACGTGGTTAGGTTTCTAAAATGTGAATGGCCCTATGGAACACACATGCAGACAGGATACAGACTGACGGTGGAGAGGTGGGTTCAAATCCTGCCTCTTCCTGGCCTTGGGCAGGGTGAGGATTCTCTTCTTGCTTCAGGTTCCTCGTTAGGAAAATGGCTTCATATGAAATTCTGACCTCAAAGGGTTATGTCGGGATTTACCGAGTTTCTGTAGAGAAAGCTTAGAGCCGGAGCTGGCATGGGGTGTGCGGTAGCTCAGCGCAGCAGGTTCTCATTTAACATCGCCGATAGGGTCTGGAAACTGTGACTTTAAGCGAAATGATGTCTATGGAAACCAGTGTTGCCGCGAGCTAATTGAAATAAACAACAGCTAAGTTCCTGCGGCATATTTCTGGTCACAGAAAATCACTACACTTCTAAATAAAGACCAAAAACACCTCTAAGTATTAAACACTAAAGTAAGTATGAGCTATACACACACTTAAGAAAGACTAATAAAAACAAGTAGGATAATTCATTCCAGTTCAGGGTCCCTGGTGGCCGGAGCCTCTCTGGGCAGCTCAAGCCGCAAGGCGGGAATCACCCCTGGACAGGATGGGGGCGCCCACACCCACACCCACACTCGCTTTTAATTTTGAATGATTTCCTTTATTGCTGTTGGTTGCTCTGTGAGGAAAATACTTGATTATGAAAGAAAGAAAGAAACCCAATGTGCAACTAGTCACATGGCCCCCCTGAATGCTCTGAAATAAACAACGGCTTCAAGCAGCTGATGTCCTTCTGAAGGGTCTAACCTCTGACCTTCAACCTCTGACCCCTGACAAGCAAAAAGACTCAAAAGTGGAAAAACAGAGTGTGTCATCCTAGTGCCATTCTCAGTAAAAAGGGACAGCAGACCAAGGGACTCCAGCAGACCTCTGTGCCTGAAGGCTTCCGTGGGGCGACAGGATAAAAAAGACACAAAAAAAGCAGAAGAGGAGGCAGGGAGAAGTCAGCAAGAACCTGGGGTCTTCAGCTCCTTGGACAGAAACCTCTGCAGAGGGCCATCCTTTCTTTGCGGCAAAGCAAGTAACTGTCACCAAGGAAACAACCAACTTCACGAGGACGTGGAGCGATCGGGAGTCCCGCACATCATCCTGGGGAGAGTAACTCAGCACAATCATCGATGGAGACTCTGTGGCAATTCTAACAGAGCTAAACACACACCTGCCCGGTGACGCAGCAATTCCACGCCCAGGACTTAACCTGGAAAAATCAAAATACATGTGGACCTGGATGAAGGGGGCCGACAGTCTGAACTGCATCCCAAGAAAAAGGAAGTGTTGTGACTATGTTCGGTGACGGATGTTAACTAGACTGACTGTGGTGATCATTTCGCAAAACACACAAATATCGAGTCATTATGCTGTAAACTTGAAACTGACGTGATGATAAATGTCGACTACACCTCAAGGAGAAAATGTAAATACACAGGTACGTCCACAAAAAGAATGAACGAGAATGTGCATGGCTGTTCTATTCACATTAAAAAGAATAAGCAGTTCCAAACCTGAAAACAACCCAAACGTTCATCAGAAGAAGAATTGGGTGTACAGTCTGCGGTACAAGCACACAATGGAATACTGCTCAGCAAAGAAGAGGAACAAACGGCTGACCCATGCAACGTGGCTGAGTCTCAAAACATTATCATGAGCAAGAGGCCAGACACAAGAGCACACACTATGCAATCCCATATATGTGAATGCAAAAACAGGCAGAAAAACTAATCTATGGCCATAGGAATCAGAGCAGTGGTTGTCTGACCTGGGCAGTGGTGGTAGGAATTGACGGGCAAGGGTCATGAGGGAACTTTCTAGGGTGATGGAAATGTCCTAGCTCTTGACTGGGATGGTTTTCCCATGGATATACTGGTATATAATCACCAAGACCATCTAAACTGGGATGGGCAGTGTCCCCCCAAAGTCAAGTCCACCCAGAATCTCAGAATGTGACCTTATTTGGAGGGAGGTCAGACCAGATGAGGGCAGGCCCCAATCCAATGACTGGTGTTCTTATGAGAAGAGAAAATGGACAGACACAAGGAGAAACACCATGTGACGATCGAAACAAAGTGCCTGGCATGTCCAGGGATTGCCAGGGACTGCATGCAGCCACCAGAAGACAGAAGAGGCGATTGAGGATCTTCCCCGAGAGCCTTCCAACAGATCATGGCCCTGCTGACACCTTGATTTTGGATTTCCAGCCTCCGGGAGTGAGAGAATAAAATCTGTTCTTTTAAGCCACAAGTTTATAGCATTTTGTTACGACAGCCTTAGGAAACCAATATACCATCAAACAGCACGTTTAAAAACTGTTTTAACTAAATCATCCTCCAATTTGGGTTATTTTTGTGTTTTGTTTTGTGTGTGTAATTTTTTTTTAGTTTTGTTTTTTTAGAGAGGAAGAGAGGAAGGAAGGAAGGAAGGAAGGAAGGAAGGAAGGAAGGAAGGAAGGAAGGAAGGAAGGAGGGAAGGAGGGAGGGAGGGAGGGAGGGAGGGAGGGAGGGAGGGAGGGAGAGAGAGAAAGAAAGAAAGAAAGAAAGAAAGAAAGAAAGAAAGAAAGAAAGAAAGAAAGAAAGAAAGAAAGAAAGAAAGAAAGAGAGGGAAAGAGAGAAACATGATGGGCCCCGGCCAGCTATATCGAACCCATAACCCCGTAGGTGCTCTAACTGGGAATCGAACTCCAACCAACCAAACCACACTGGCCGGGCGTACTCCAATTTTTTATAAACTGGAAACAGCAAGCTGGTGATGAAGGCTCCAAGGTGACTCTCGCTTTACCACATTTGAACACCTGAAGAAGAGCCATCCTGCTGCTGTTCAGAATTCACAGAGTGGGAGACCCGGCACTGCCCATGGGGCCCTACCAGTGGCTCTCCCTTCACACTCCACCGTGCAAAGCTGCTCCCTTTGCAAAAATGCCTCTTGCAGGTCAGGGTTTGATTCCTGATCAGGGCACATGCCCAGGTTGTGGGCTCCATCCCCAGTGTGGGGGCGTGCAGGAGGCAGCCGATTGATGATTCTCTCTCATCATTGATGTTTCTAACTCTCCCTCTCCCTTCCTCTCAAAAATCAATAAAAAAATATTTTTTAAAAGATCAATGGGATTTATTCCAGGAGTGCAAGACGGTTCAATATTAGGAAACTTAATATAACGTAATAACAGATCCTAGAAGATCCATAAATGTTGAATGAGCATTTGACAAAAGTCAACACAATTTCCTGAAAAAAAGTCAATAAAGAATCAATGAATAATTCTTTAACGTGATAAAATATAAATCTCAGATAAAACCCAGTAGTTTGCTTAACTGAAAAGCATCAGAAACATTCCCACGAAAGTCAGGAATAATACACATGTGCACACTTTCATTGTATAGGAGGTACTAGCCAATGCAATAAGATAAGCTAAAGAAAAAAGAGATGTAAGAATTGGGTGGGGGAAATATAATGTACAGCATGGTTAACAATTCTGTATTGTATATTTGAAAGTTACTAAGAGCAAATCTTAAAAGTTCTCATCACAAGAAAAACATTGTCATGATGTGTGATGATGGATATTAACTCAATTTATTATGGTGATCATTTCACAATATATACATATAAAAAATCATTATATTGTATACCTAAAACCAATATAATGTTATATGTCAATTATATCTCAATAAAAATAAAGACTTGGACGGGAGGAGGTAAATTATTTCCACTTATAGATAATACGGTTCTAAGACTTGCACATCTAAGAGAATCAACTGAGAGATGTCTATAAACAACAGCCAGTTAGAAAAGACACCACAAAAAAGTTAAGCACTTATGAACAAACTTATCAAAAAATATGCAAGTTATATTATAAAAAACTATGAACAATACTGAAGGACACAGAGGATTTAAACAAATGAAAAGACACACCATGTTCCTAAATAGGAAGATTCAACATTATAAATATGTCCATTCTCTGAAGTTAATGTGTAACCGTAAAACAATCCCAATACTTTGCACAAAAGAGGATATTTAAATGTCCAATAAATACGTTTTTAAAGCAGTGAAACATATTAGTCATTAGAGAACTGAAAACTAAAATTGCAATGAATTGCCACTATACATCACACATCAGAATGGAAAAAAATATATAAAAAACAACTGTTGTAAGAATAGGGAATAGCTGAAATTCTCAGACACTACCGGAAGGAGGGCAAATTGTTACACATCGCTATGGAAAACAGTTTGGCAATATTTTCTGAAGGTGAACACATGCCCATCCCATGGCCCAGATATTCCTCTCATCAGTAAATATCCAACAGAAATGTGTATCTGTGAGCACCAGAAGCCATGTATGATGGCCAAAACCAGAACAACTTAAGTGTCCATCAGCAAAAGAATGAATTTAAAAAAAACTAATAAATATAATGTTGAGCCAAAGAAGAACTGTGCATATATACAATGAAATATGACTCAGCCATAAAACAAATGAAATCTTGCATCTGCAACAACATAGATGAATCTAGAGCAGTGATGGCGAACCTTTTGAGCTCGGCGTGTCAGCATTTTGAAAAACCCTAACTTAAAAAAAAAACAAAAAAAACCCTAACGTAACTCTGGTGCCGTGTCACATATAGAAATTTTTTTATATTTGCAACCATAGTAAAACAAAGACTTATATTTTTGATATTTATTTTATATATTTAAATGCCATTTAACAAAGAAAAATCAACCAAAAAAATGAGTTCGCGTGTCACCTCTGACACGCGTGTCATAGGTTCGCCATCACTGATCTAGAGGGTACTGTGCTGAGTGAAATAAGTCAGACAGAGAAAGACAAATGCCATATGATTCCACTTATGTGTGGAATCTTAAAAAAAATTTTAAAAAAATAAACAAGCAAACAGACTCACAGATACAGAGAACATTCTGACGGTTGCCAGATGGAAGCGGGATTGGGAGGACTGTGTGAAAAAGGTGAAGGGATTAAAATAGATAATCCCTATTTAGGGATTAAAATAGATAATCCCTATTAGTATCTAAAAGTACAACTTGGTAGTTACAGAATAGTCACAGGGATGTAAAGTACAGCTTCAGGAATATAGTCAATAATGTTGCAATAACTCGGTAGGGTGTCCGATGGGCACTAGATCTATTAGAGATGATAACTTTGTGAGTTATATAAATGTCTAATCACTGGATTGTACACCTAAAACTAATATAATATTGTATGTCAACTGTAATTAAAAAATTAAAAAAAACAATTTAAAAACATATATACTTACTGTTGAGCCAAAGAAGGCAGATGCAAAAGCATCTGTGTATATAAAGTTAGCTGAAACCGGTTTGGCTCAGTGGATAGAGCGTCGGCCTGCAGACTGAAAGGTCCCAGGTTTGATTCCGGTCAAGGGCATGTACCTTGGTTGCGGGCACATCCCCAGTAGGAGATGTGCAGGAGGCAGCTGATCGATGTTTCTAACTCTCTATCTCTCTCCCTTCCTCTCTGTAAAAAATCAATAAAATATATTTTAAAAAAATAAAGTTAAAAAGCAAAAACAGCAAAACCCAATCCAGGACATAATAAAAAGGGGTGATTACCCCTCAGAAGACACTGCGGGGGCGGGGGGGGGGGGGACCTGGGGGCCCGGCACGCTGTGACCCTCCAGTTCCACCTCTGGGTAGTGACTCACATTCCTCTGCGTCCACTTTGCGATCACTCACCCAGCTGCATACAGTTTATTCACTTTTCTGGAAGTGTGTTACACTTCAGTTTTTATTAAAGCAATTTCAATAAAAACACCAACACGAGTGTGTGTAGACATTAGGTTTTAAAGTTCAAATAGAAAAACAAGTCAACAACAACAGCCTGAAAAGGATCTAACAATAAGAAAACAGCGCTTTCATATGTTAAAAACTATTTTTAAATATCGTAAAACTTAGCAAGCAAAACAGTGGGGACATGAATGAACATGAGCTGGCAAGGGAGCCAGTGGAAAAAGAGGATCAGGTTCAGAAATAGACCCACGTACGAAGGGGACGAGCTGTGGTCCGAGCAGCTTCAGGAGGGAAAAGATAACCATAGGAGGAGAAGGTGGGGGGGACTGCATCTATACCTCACAGCATTAGGATGAATTTCAAATGGATCAACATTTGAATGTAAAATAACAGAAGAAAAAAGGACGCGTCCTATCATCTTGCCATGGGGATGACCTTTGTACCTGTGATTCAACGTTCAGAAGCCATAAGAGAGATGACTGATCATTGACTGCATAAAAATAAACACTTGGGCATACACAATAAACAAGCCATCAACCAAATAAGAGATAAACACTAAACTGGATGCAACTTGTATCAAAGGCAAAAGGCTGATCTCCCTAATAGATAAACAGTCCCCAGAAATAAAAAGGGAAAAGATAACAATTCCATTTTGAAAATAAGCAAAGAATATGAGTGAGGAGAGAGGGAGAGGGAGGGAGGGAAGGAGGGAGGGAGGGAGAGGGTGAGAGAGAGAGAGAGAGAGAGAGAGACCTATTAAAGATAAGTTTTAAACTTTTCATAACAAGTTTACATTAAGACTCAGCTGAGTCACTGCTTTTCACCTATCAGATTGGGGGAAAGCCAGTAAGGAGACTAAATTACGCATTGGCAAAGATGTAGGAAAACAGTAACTTCTCATCCAAAACAGAGGTGCACATTGATACTAATCTTAGGAAAGGCAAATTGGCAGTGTCTCTCAAAATTACACATGCAGATCCCTAGCAACCCCATTTCTGGGAATTTATCCCACGTATATCGCATGAGCCCGCAAAATGCCACAGGTGCAAACAGTAGCAGGTTGGAAACAACCCGAATGTTCGCCACACAACAAAACAGCAGGATCTAGTCAGCGAAACGAGCCAGGCGGGGAACAGGGTGTACTCGGTTTTGTAAAATGTGTTCAGCCGAAAAGCCAAAGCATTTTACTAGTATACGCATATATTTGTATTTGCTTGTATATGCATAAAGAGACCCTGTATTAGAATAATTCACACTCGAGTGTGAACGACTGGCAGCTTAGAACCTCCCAGAGATGGTGCACCCTTAAAAAAAAAATGCTGGTGCCCTAACCGGTTTGGCTCAGTGGATAGGGTCCCAGGTTCGATTCTAGCCAAGGGCATGTACCTTGGTTGCGGGCACATCCCCAATAGGGGGTGTGCAGGAGGCAGCTGATCAATGTTTCTCTCTCGTCGATGTTTCTAACTCTCTATCCCTCTCCCTTCCTCTCTGTAAAAAATCAATAAAAATATTTTTTTTAAATGCTGGTTAACCCAAATAAACCTGTCATGTGATGGAGTTTCTGTCGGGGTGATAAAATGAATTGGAAAAAAATGCACATACTGCAAGTCCAGAGCCTTGGGAGGTCATGAGGGCAGCCACACATCGGAGATTCACAGCTTTTCCAGGACCAGCTCTGATTGGATTAGGCCCAGTAAACTCAAAACAGTTGCCTGGGGCTGGTGGTTATAAACTAGGAGTGAAAGAAAAACTTTCCCTCTGGTCCTTTTCTACAGGATGTTTAAACCATATGCACGTTTTATCTAATGCAAACGTTAAACGGGGAATGAGAAGAGCTGAAGTTCATGAAGTTCACGAGCTCCGAAGCCTTGGTGCAGACCCACCAGATCCTCCCTCCCCTCCACCCCCCTGCTCTTGGCTCTTGTTCCGAGAGCCCGTCCTGTATAAACAGGTAACATTCAGTACTTACAAGGAGTTTTATTACCCTATAAACAGCTCATCGGCTTCGCCAAAAACATCTTAGGTTGATAACGCTACGCAAGACACAGTGAGATATGCCTCACTATCTTGGGCAACTCACCTAATCTCCCTTACACATCAGCTTTCTCTTTGGTGGAGCAAAGACGAAGACAAGACAGAGTTGCTGCGAAGTACTGGCCTGTGAGCGTTTCAGAAGCCGAGAAGCAGCACAAAACAAGCTCTTCACAGGACAGCGACGGCGGCTCCAGAGCCCAGCCTGGGCTCGAATGCGCGCGCGGCTCGCAGCTTCGGGGCTTCTCAAAGGTCAGTGTTGCCCAACACTCTCCAGGCCCCGCCCTGCGCGCGGTTCAGTGGGTGTGGGGCCCATTAGCCTGAGTTTCTAACAAGCTTCTCCCAGGTGATGCTGATATGCGGATTTGAGGACCACGTGTGAGTAGCCTGGCCCAGGGCAGGGTTCCTCACACCGTGATGTGCAAACCAATGGCCTGGGCCCGGCAACCAATCAATGTGTCTCTCTCACACCCATGTTTTTCTCGCTGTTTCTCCCCCTCCCTCCACTCTCTCTAAAAATAAAAAAAGATGCCGAAACCGGTTTGGCGCAGTGGATAGAGCGTCGGCCTACGGACTGAAAGGTCCCGGGTTCGATTCCGGTCAAGGGCATGTGCCTGGGTTGCGGGCACATCCCCAGTGGGAGATGTGCAGGAGGCAGCTGATTGATGTTTCTAACTCTCTATCTCTCTCCCTTTCTCTCTGTAAAAAATCAATAAAATATATTAAATAAATAAATAAATAAATAAATAAGAAAAAGAAAATCAAAGAAAAATATCCTCGGGTGAGGACTAACAATAACAATAATAATAAATATTACAAATGCCCTGGGAATCCTGTTAAAATACAGATTCTGACCCAGTGAGTCTGGGTGGGAGGGACCTGGGAGACTCCATTTTTAACAAACTTCCAGGTGTTGCAGATGCTACTGGTCTGCAGACCACACTTGGAGTAACAAGGTTCTGGAATATTCCATCCATTTTACAGATGAGGACACTGCCCGGGGGAAAAATAAATGATCTGCCTAAGGTCACTCAGAAGGTCAGGGCACAGACCGGACGGGGCCTCCAGTGGCTGCCACTCCTCAGGTGCCTCCCCGCACTGTCCCCCGACCAATACCACAGACCTCCCCCCAGCCCCACCCGGAGCCAATACATGAGAGCGGGAAAGACAGAGAGAAACATCCATGTGAGAGAAACACATGGATTGGTTGCCTCCTGCAAGAGCCTTTGGCAAATGGTGTGGACATTTACTAAATCATTCACAATTCCCCACTCTTCTGAGAAATAAGCCACTTGTTAGGGAGTTTAACTCAAACCACCAGTCTGTTCTTTTTTTTTTTTTTGAAGCATTTTGGCAAAAGTATTTCTTTAGCTGAGTCAGCTTCCCCTCCAATGACTCACCTGTGACAGGCCCTGCTGTGGGAACCCAGGGAAACACGGGGCATTTCTCTCAACACGTGTGGTCTGGTTATGGGCGGGGAGGGTGAGGAGAGGCAGGAAAGGGGGTGGGGAGGCTGATCCTTGGGAAAGCGGAGGAATCTGCTGATTGGGGCTCCTTCATGACCTCAAAAACTGAATTGCACTGCGTACATTTTGCCAACTCACTTTATCATCCTGACAGAAAGTCCAGCGAATTAAAAAATGTATTTGGCCCTGGCCAGTTTGGCTCATTGGATAGAGCGTCGGCCTGCGGACCCAAGGGTCCCGGGTTCGATTCCGGTCAAGGGCACGTACCTCGGTTGCAGGCTCCTCCCCGGTCCGGGGCCTGGCCAAGGCTCTTGCAGGAGGCAACCAATCCATGTGTTTCTCTCACATGGATGTTTCTCTCTGTCTTTCCCGCTCTCCCTAAAAATCAATGGGAAAATATCCTCGGGTGAGGATTAACCAAAAATTAAAAAAATATATTTGGATCAACCAGATGCATTTGGATCTTTTCAAGATGCACTGTCTCTGAGCTGCCAATCTTTCACTCGTCAGTGTGAATTATTCCAAGACAGAGGGGAGGGGTGGAGTTCCAGACCCAGGTCTCTGGAATAACTAAGGCGGGAGGGGGGGCTTACCTGATCTGGGAGCACATTCACCAGCAGCCCCCCCCCCCCTCATCCCTGGCCTTCAGGCTGAGTGGCTTGTGGGCCTGGCCCTGCCACTAATTTACTGTGTGACTCAGTGAATCACTCAGTTTGAGAGAGTTCAGAGCCAGAAGGAACAACTCTCCCATCCCAGAGCCCCAATTTCTAAACCACAGAGCACATGGCTTGCCTGGGAGTGGCTTCCCCAGAAGCAGCACCCGAGAGGGGGGTGACTGAGTTATGGAGGAAGTGCTCTTGGGAGAAAGCTGTGAGGGAGCCAGAGGAGGAGGTGGGAAGGGCAGCCTGGGAGGCTCAGAGCATTTTTAAATGAGGCCAGGAGGCTGGGGGTTTGGTTCCCTGACTCACTCACTGGCCCCCTGGGTGGGGGTGGAGTGGTATAACCTCTCAACTATCTCTGGCAAGATGGCTTGGAGGACACAGGGTGGCTCAGTGGATGGAGCGTCGGCCTGAGGACTGAAGGGTCCCGGGTTCGATTCCAGTCAAGGGCACATGCCCGGGTTGCAGGCTCAATCCCCAGTGTGGGGCGTGCAGGAGCAGCCAGTCAATGATTCTCTCTCATCATTGATGTTTCTCTCTCTCTCCCTCTCCCTCTCTGAAATCAATAAAAATATATTTTTTAAAAAAAGACATAGGGTTAGTTGTTTGTGGCAGCCCCAGTTAACCCACAGCAGCTGGGAAACGGGTACAAAAGTGGGGAAGAGGGACCTGGTAGACACCACCCTTCCTCTAGTTCTGAGAGCCCCCCAAATGTGTTTCTAAACAAGAGGCTCCCCAAATGACAAAAGACAGACGGTGAGGGGATGCAATTCCATTCTTCGCTTCCAGAGGAATCTTGGAATCTGCACTTGGACTAAATCCCACCTGCCCGCCCCCACCCCATTCCCCCTCACTCCCAACCACACACACACACACAACACACACACACACACACACACACCCGGTGGACATTTGGGCGGGATGCTTAGGTGCCAACAGAGAAGGAGAAATGGGTCCGCTGAGCGCTCCCAAGGCTGAGAGGCTGGAGGAAAACTGAGCACAGGCCAGGATGGGGAAGGAGAGAAGCCAGGAGCGTTTCCTCGGCTCCGTGAGCCCTTCCTCCTCTCCCAGCCCCTCCACGCCCCGTGGAGCAGCAGTTGGCATCCATCCTGGGGAGATGGCCACCTTTTGGAAAACTCAAACTGTCCATGTGACCATAGGCATCTGGGCGCCAGTTCTAGCTCTGGCTCTTCCCGTCCCCACTTGCTCGCTTAACATTGACACCAACTTACACTCCCCTCGCCTCTCGCGTCTCATTACCTCTGCTTTGCAAGAGAGATGGAGCTGAGAGACTGCGCCATGGGCAGAAGGTCAAACGGCTAAGGAGGGGTCACCAGGGCCCAAACTGGCCATTGGACGCGTTCGCCTCATCTCTGTAAGTGGCTTGTCACCACGGGCTCGCTGAATGCAGGAGTCCCGAGAGCAAGGTTTATGACCTTCGTTTCTCAGAAGGGGACCCCTGGGGCACCCACACAGGCTGCAGCCGGGCCACCGCCAGCTCCCTTTACTTGATGGGGAGACTGAGGCTCCAGGAGGTGCAAGGGCTGCGCAATGCGCCCGAGAAGAGCCCCCCCCACCCCTCCGTCTCCAGCCAGAGGAGGCGCACCTGGGGCTACACCTGGGCAGGGCCTGGGGGCCATGCCTGGCGCCGGTGCTGGCGCCGGTGCCCTCCCTCACCCTTTGCCCCGCCCTCCTCCCTCCCTCTACCGGAGGACTGGGCCTTAAAGCCGGCTCTCATTGACGGACAAGGCAGTGTGGTGAAGACTTCTGTAATAGTGTCAACAACTTTAAAAATTAAAATAAAACAAAACACCCAGGATGCTCGGGGGCAAACGGAATCCCCGCGTCCTCGTCTGATTGCAGCAGAACCAGGAATGAAGGGTTGGCTTGATTTGAGAATAAATCATTGTGAATTCCCCATGTCGGCAACCCAACAAGGGAAAACCGATGATCAGCTGCGCAGGTGCAGGAGGTTTTGTCCACTTTGATAAAATTCAGCACCCACTCCTGATAGAAACCTTCAGCACATTATGAACAGAAGGGCATTTCCTCGACCTTGAAAAGGGCACCTATGGGAAACTCACAGCTAAACGGTGAACCACTGGATGCTTCCCCCTGACACTGGGAACAAGACGAGCTCATAGACGAGACCAGCAATGTTTCAGGGCACAAGTCCAAAGTATAAAACCCGCCGTATTTCTACTTACTAGCACCAAAGGCTGGAAACAACGTAAATGCCCATCAGCGGGTAGTGGATTAAAAAAAAAAAATCATGGTAGATCCATACAATGGAATACCTCGTGATGGAAAAAAATTGACGTGGATACATGCCACCGACAGCATGAATAAAGCTCAAAATAATTATTCGGAATGAAAAACGCCGGACCTCCCAGAAGAAAGAGTACATACTGTAATTCCATTTATAAAAAAAAACTCTAGAAAACCCTAACTAAGCTGTAGGAAGAGAAAGCAGACCAGTGATTGTGTGGGGAGGAAGGAGAAAGAGGGCGGATTTCAAAAGCCACGAGGGAAGTGTTGTCAGTGATGGCCCTGGTCGGTTTGGCTCAGTGGATAGAGTGTCGGCCTGGGCACTGAAGGGTTGTGGCTCGATTCTGGTCTAGGGCAGGTACCTGGGTTGCAGGTTCAATTCCCGGGCCCACCCCCATCAGGGTCCATACAACCAATCGATGTTTCTCTCTCCCCTCCGCCCCTTCCGCTCTCTCTCTAAAAATCAATGGAAAAATTATCCTCGGGTGGGATTTTTTTTTTAATTGCCTATGTATCGAGGTACCTAGAACAGGCAAATCCTAGAGACAGGGAGTAGAATAGAGGTTGCCAGGGTTGGGGAGAGGGAAGAAAGGGGTGTTGTTTAATGGGGACAGAGTTCCTGTTTGTGATAAAAAAGTTCTGGAAAAGTGATGATGGTCACACAACATTATGAATGTGCTTAATGTCACTGTATTGTACACTTTAAATGGTTAAAAATGGTCATTTTTATGCTATGTACATTTTACCACAATAAGAAAGTAAAAATAACTCAAAAATATTGCCTATAAGTGAACATTTGCATTTGAGGGGGAAGAGGAAGGGTTTCTGCTTTTCTCAGCCTCCTAAGGGATGTGGGTCCACAGAGGTTAGAACAGCCCTCCCCCTGGACACACAGCCTCCCCTCCCACAGGGCCAGGCCCTCCCCATCCCGTGTCCAGGGATCGCCAGAGGGTCAGGCCCCGCCCCCCAGCCCACACCCCACGGTGGCTAACTAGTCTCAATCCCTTTGCACCTGAAGTTCCTGAGCAGAGTGCCCTTCCCCATTTACCTACCCACCTAATGCTCCCTCTCCTTACCTCCCCTTCCCCCATACCCCCTGCCCTACACCCCCCAGACTCCCCCAAGCTGCCCGGGCCCACAGAAGGCTGCCAGCTCCCTGTTTGCTCCAGCTGCTCCTCTCCAAGGGGGCTGTCCCTCTGTGCCCCCCACCCCCCAGTCCCTGGTACCCTCTTCCTTTGGCCTGACTGCAGTGTCCTGAACATCTACTCCGGCTGGGAGCTCCCTAAAGTCTCAGACTTCCCCTGACTTCCCCTGTCTCCGGACTTGCACAGCTGATCAGCGGCCAGGCCTTGGGCTGGCCCAGTCCCTTTCTTACCAATTCAGGAATGTCCCTGGTGGAGAACATGGGGACATGGAATTCTCGGGGAACAGAGCGTGTTGTGTCTAATGCTTTGGCTCACAGAGGCGGGACTGCCCACGCAGGCTGCTGGGAAACCGGGCTGTGGCTTCTCCTTACTCACTTGGGACCTAGAGAGCTAGTCAGTGCCTTTCTTTCCCTAAGCCTCACTTCACCCACCTGAGAAATAAGGCTTGAGAAACTTCCTCCAGCTGGGTGCTGGGCGGTGGGGTGGGGAGCGGTGGAGGGAAGTGGGGGTGTCTGCAGAGGTCCCCACGCGGGGGAGCGTCTTGGTCACACACAGCCTGTCTTCCTGGGAAGGTCTGGCCTCGCACTTGTTGACTTTGGGTTCCAGCCCTGCTCTTCCCAGGGCCCCGGCGCTCGGCTGTGGTTCTGGTTTTGTCTGTTACCTTTCAAGAGCCCCGGGGCCTGTGCTCCTCGCTGTCATGAAACAATCATTCATCAGGAGGCTCGCATTTCTCTCCCTGCTGGACCGCAGGCCCCACTGAATTCCTCGCTCAGTGCCCAGCATGAGGAGAATGCTAACGCTGTGTTAGCTGATTAATGCTGGGTGGGGGCTGGGGTGAATGTTCTGCTCTCAGGCATCAGCATCGGAGGAGGAGGAGTGAGACGCAGCCCCAGTCCCTGAGCCACTTGGAAGGGAAAGTCTGGAGTCAGGGCGAGGTGCCCGGCCCAGCCACACTCACCCCCTCCGGCCCCGGCCCACCCCATGCCACCTGTACAAGAGCACCACCGTCTTACACAGGGCATGGAGCCTCCACCTCAGAGTTCAATTCTGTTGAACGTAGCACACAAACGTGGAAATCGGGGAGCCCCGCCTAAGCAGCTGATGGGGGGCAGGGGCGAGGGGACGGGAGGGGCCTGCACCGCCTCCTAACAAATGCGGAGAAACAGCTCAATGTCCCTCGTGAGGGGAGCCGAGCTGGCCAAGGAGATCTCAGAATCTCCAGAAATATTTGTTACCAGAGTTTGCAGCCACAGGCTGGCAGTGCGGCCCATTTCTCCTCAACGGGGGAGGCTCAGGTCCCACCAGCCCAGCCTCCCTCCTCCTCACCCCGCCCCCAGCTGTCCCACAGCAGAGTCTTAAGCCCAAAGGCCTGAGGAGGGCACTCCAGCCGAATCCTCCTTCCCCCTTCCTGGGATCCCACTCCTGGCCTGCTCAGCTTTCTTCCACCTCACAGCTGCACATCCCGCCTCCTCCTACCACTTCCCAGTGCCCAGCATAGACGAGCATCTCTTGCTCTATCTTTCTTTTCTTTTTTTTTTAATCCTCAGCAGGGGATATGTTTTTCATTGATTTTTAGAGAGAGAGGGAGAGAAGCATCAATGTGTTGCTTCCCCTATATGCCCCGACCCATTGGGATCAAACCCGCTACCTTTTGGTGGACAGGACGACGCCCCAGCCAAGTGAGCCACCCAGCAAAGGGCTCTGGCCCTATCTGTTATTTTTCAATCCCATGGTAGTTCACCACTGATAGTGGGTTGAAGAGTGGGCCCCCATTCCTGTCCACCTGGAATCTCAGTAACCTTTGGAAAAAGGGTCCTTATGGATGTAATGAAGAAGATGAGGTGGTGCTGGATTGGCACGGGCCCTAAATCCAACAGCTGGTGAGACACACACAGAGGAAGAGCCGGCGGCGGCGACAGGGACAGAATGGAGTGAGACGGCGACAAGCCAAGGAGGTTCAGGGGGCGCCCAAATCTAGGAAGCAGCCAGGAAGGATCCTCACCTGGAGCCTTCACAGCAGAGGGAGCCCTTGATTTCAGACCTCCAGTCTCCCAAACTGGGGGGGGGGGGGGGGGAGGTTGTTGCTGTTGTTAGTTTTTGTTTGTTTTATATTTTAGACTTTCATTTTGGAAGATGAATATTGTCTAGCCTCCATTTTGCCCACGTAATTGTAGGGTGTAATTTAACATTATATTTTAGGACGTTAATTAAAACCTCCAATTTAAGTCAAGATGAAATGCTGAGAAGCATAAAGCATAGTGGGCATCCAACCTCATATCAGCCTCAGGTGTACAACACAGTGACGCGATTCCTATATGCCTGGTACCTTACGATGCCCAGTAACCACAAGTCTAGTGACCATCTGTCACATGCAAAGTTATTACGATATTATTGACTGTATTCCCTGTGCTGTACATTACATCCCGTGATTTATTTAGTTTATAACTATAAGTTTGTACCTCTCCATCCCCTTCACCTTTTTTTGCTCTCCCTCCTCTCTCTGGCAACCATCAGTTTGTTCTCTGTGTTGGTTTGTTGTTGTTTTTAATCCCACATATAAGTGAAATCATACATTCTCTGTCTGATTAATTTCACTTAGCATAATACCCTCCAGGTCCATCCATGTTGTCACAAATAGCAAGATTTCATTCTCTTTTAAGGCTCAAATTCTTCTCCACTTGTCTATCCATGAAAACCTAGGTTGCTACCATATCTTGGCTATTGTAAATAATGCTACAACCAACATAGGTTTTCAAATGACTATTTTTGTTTTCTTCAGATTAAAGCCCAGAAGTGGAATTGCTGGGTCAAATGGTAGTTCTGTGTTTAATTTCTTGAGGACCCTCCATGCTGTTTTCCCTAGTGGCTGCACCAATGAACACCCCCCCAACCAGGAAGGAGGGCTCCCCTTTCTCCACATCCTCACCAACGCTTGTTTATCGTCTTTTTGACAATAACCACTCTGACAGGTGTGAGGTGGAATCTCATTGTAACTTTGATTTGCCTTTCCCTGATGATTAGTGACGTTCAGTGTTTTTCATGTCTATTGGCCATTTGTAGGTCCTCTTTGGAGAAATGTCAATGCAGGTCCTCTGGCCATTTTTTTTAAAAATATGTTTTTATTGATTTTAGAAAGAGAGGAAGGGAGAGGGATACAGAGAAACACCGATGAGAGAGAAACATCCATCTATTGGCTGCCTCCTGCATGCCCCCTACTGGGGATTGAGCTGGCAACCCTGGCATGTGCCCTGACTCGGAATCAAACCAGTGACCTCTTGGCTCATAGGTCGATGCCCAACCACTGAGCCACACTGGCCGGCCTCTGATCGTTTTCAATCGGATTGTTCTTTGTTTGTTTTTTTTGTTTTGTTTTGTTAATCCTCGCCTGAGGATACTTTTGCATTCATTTTTGGAGAGGGAGGGAGAGGGAGAGACAGAGAGAGACACATGGATTGGTTGCCTCCTATACGCACCCCAACTAGGGCCAGGGTGGAGACTGCAACCAAGGTATGTGCCCTAGACCAGAATCGAACCTTCAGTCCACAGGCCGATGCTCTATCCACTGAGCCAAATTGGCTAGAGTCGGACTGTTTCTTTGATATTGAGTTGCATGAGCTCATTATATGTTGTGGCTACTAATCCCCTATTGGATATGTTGTTTGCATATGCCTTCTCCCATTCAGTTGGTTGCTTTTTGTTTTGTTGATCATTTTCTTCTCTGTGAAATGTCTGCTGTTTTAAGTCCCCCGCGGCCGTCCTAGGAAGCTAACAGACGCTGCTCTGCATTTTGCTCTTCTCAATCTATCTGGAAGACTCTGACTCAGTCTCTTTTTTTTCTTTTCTTTTTTCAGCAGCTGCTAAGAATTCCACTGTGTATGGACCATAATTAATTTAATCTGTCTACCACTGATAAACATTTATGTTTCCAATCTTTAACTTCCACAAATAATGTTGCAATGACTATCTTTGTACAGACAGCTTCATGCCCCCGGGAAGTTCATGTGTAAAAGCGGAATTACTGGGGGGGAGAAATGAGTACATTTATACTTTTGAAAGCTATTGCAAAAGGGCCTTCCGAGGAACTCAGACACTACATTCCCAGAAGCAGTGCACGAGGGGTTCTCATCGGGTCACTCGTTTCTGCCTTTATTTGTTATTTTTCATCTTCTACATCAATGCAAGTTTGTTGTCCTGAGTGAAAGAGTCTAATACCAAGATATCTGTCTCTGTGTCTCTCCTCTTATAAAGACCCCAGAAGCTGATGTCTCCCTCTCCACCTCCTTCCCCTCCACCCTCTCCTTTACGATGTTATGATGCCCACACCTGTCCCTCCACACCTGTCTCCTTGCCCACACTAGCACGTGAGGGCATATGCGCATGGAGCTGACGTTTGCTTGTTTGTTTGAATAAAACTGAATCACCAGATCCGATGACTTGCTTCCCCTGCTCCCGTTCCCATCACAGTGACCATAACTGTAGGTCAGTATTCTAATTTTTTATACGGTACACACACACACACACACACACATACACACACATACACGCACACACACACACACGCACATACACATACACACATACACACACATACACGCACACACATACACACATACACACATACACACATACACACACATACACACATACACACACGTACACACATACACACATGCACATACACATACACACACACACACACATACACACACACACACACCGCCTCCCCATAAAGGCATCGTGGAAGGCATGCAGAGGCAGACATTTTCAGTGCAATCCTGTTGCTCTGAAATCTCTAGTTATTTTGCTTCTCCTCTCCCTTCTCCCTTCCCTCGCCTGCAGCCCTATACAAAAACCCCCGATGCGCAGCCTTCGCTACCTTTTTCGTATTCGTACACTAACATAGAATGCATGTATGCAAATGTGGGGCTCGGGGTCAAGTTCTGCTCTTTGGGGTTGCTTTGCAAAAACAGGGCTCTTATTAGCACCCACATCCATTTCTTCTCTTTCTCACGCAAAACTAAAATCCCCCAGGGAAACCCTTCCAAGTCTTTTAACCGCTGCATAATGTCTCCTGGCTGCGGGATTTTACTGTTTCCAGGCATGGTGGTGGTGGTGGGGGGGGGGGGTGGTGGTGGTTTTTTATTTGTTTTTGTTTTGTGTGACATTATGAATAATCTACAGTAAACATCCGGGGACATCTCTCCTCTTGTTTCTCTTTTTGTCCTTACTGCTGACTCCCTCACAGTGGCTGGTTTCCTGGTGCATTTTTGTGGGTTTTTTGTTTGTTCGTTTATTGATTTTACAGATAGAGGAAGGCAGAGAGAGAGAGAGAGAGAGAGAGAGAGAGAGAGAGAGAGAGAGAGGTTTGTTGTTCCACTTATGTATGCATTCATTGGTTGAATCTTGTATGTGCCCTGGCTAAAGGTCGAACCTGCAACCTCGGTGTGTGGGGATGACGCTCTAACACCTGAGCATTAGAATGTAGGGCTCCGCGTACATTCTGTGACTCAGGTTGCTCAAGTTGGACAGGCATCCTGGGGCCGCGTGACCAGGCTGGACTGAAGGTGTGTCCCTCCAAAGAGGTGTTACTTTTGCTTCTACCAGGTGTCCCAAGGAGTTACTAGTCAGCAGTAGCATTTTTTAAAATTGTGGTAAAATATACATAACATTTCCATCTTAACCGGTTTTTTTCTTTTTTTACTATTTTTAATCCTCACCCAAGGATATGTTTTTATTGACTTTAGAGAGGGGAGGAAGGGCGAGGGAGAGAGAGAGGGAGAGAAACATCCAACCCACAATCTGGGTATGTGCCCTGACCGAGAATCAAGCCTTCAACCTTTCAGGATGACTTTCCAACCAACCGAGCCCACAGGCCAGGGCAGGAGGAGCTTTTATGTTCATTTCCTGGCCTGGAGACTCTAGGATCACATGAGTCGTGTCAATTTGATCCCAAACCCAAAAGAAGGCAGGTGTGTGGTTACAAATTCCCCCAAAGAGGCCTTCCTTTTCCCCAGCCAGACCCAGGCCAGTGTAGACAAGCTTTCTCCTCTGCCTTTGCTGGGGGGTGAATCTTTTCCCAGCCTCACTTTCACTGGCGGGTTAAACCCTCCAGGGTCCCAAGTGTATGTGGGGGGTCTCAGTGCTTCAAGGAGGCTCAAACTTTGTCCCTTATCCCCTTGGCTATTCAAACCCAAGCCCCTGGGTTATCCAGACCAGGGAAGAGCCCTCGAGGCCGGCCAAGCAGCCTGGCTCCCTCCCCAGGCAGGCTTCCTTTACATCTCCTGCCCAGGGGCTGTCCTTATTTCCATGCAGCTCAGCTCTGCAGAAAAAGTGCACTGATGCCCTGGCCAATGTGCTCAGTGGTTAGAGCACCAGCCCGTGCGCCGAATGGTCACGGGTTCGATTCCCAGTCAAGGGCACGTACCTGGGTTTTAGGTTCGCTCCCCGCCCCCTGGTTGCGGTGCATGAGGGAGGCAACCAGCCGATGTGTCTCTCTCACATCAATGTTTCTCTCTCTCCCCCCCCCCCCTTCCCCTCCCATTCTCTCTGAAAAGCAATGGGAAAAAGATCCTCTGGTGAGGCTCTGGTGAAGATTAATGAAAAAAAAAAAGTGTGCTGATGGTTTTGTACCCTAAGTTTCTACATGTTTTATAGAGTTTTCCCTCGAAACTATCAAATCTTCTATCTTTGCTAAAAGGGAAATACCCCTTACATTTCTTTTTCCTTGTATTGGTTTTTAGCCGTAACTTTTTCATGGGCTCCTGCCTAATTTGGGCCAATGGAACTAGTGCTCGGCATTCACCGGGCACAGCCCCAGTGGACACACAGGAGCTGCTCAGTGGAAACTCGTAGAAGGAGGGGGAAACAGCCGGAGCGCCCAGTGTGGCGGGGATGGCCACGGAGAGGGCGCTGCCTCTGCTTCAGGGATGTTTGGGCTCATAAAACCCAGGTCGATAACCTCGGCAGTGGCCCAGAGGCAGCTGGGACTTCCTCAGCTGGGCTAAGCGGAGTAGGGGACGATGAGGAGGAGAGTAATAATAATAATAGCTAATGTTAGTTCCTCTGTATCATTTTTTTAAAATATATTTTGTTGATTTTTTACAGAGAGGAAGGGAGAGGGATAGAGAGCTAGAAACATCGATGAGAGAGAAACATCGATCAGCTGCCTCCTGCACACTCCCCACTGGGGATGTGTCCGCAACCAAGGTACATGCCCTTGACCGGAATCGAACCTGGGACCCTTCAGTCCGCAGGCCGACGCTCTATCCACTGAACCAAACCAGTTAGGGCTCCTCTGTATCATTTAATCCCTGCACCCCGCACACAAACACCAGCGGCCGTGAGGAATCCTCGCCCTCGTTTTAAAGATGAGGAAACCGAAACTCAGAAAGCTCAGCGACTTGCCCAAGGCACACAGCTGGCCAGTGGGAGGGCAAGTGTTGCATCCAAGTATGTCTGACCCAAAGCCCTTGCTGATAACCCTAGGCTAGAGGACGGTCTGAAGGCAAAAGGAAAAGAGCACGTTCCCGGACCCAGCAGCCTGGGCGGCTGGCAGAGCCTGAATATAAGGCCAGGGAGGCCTGCCGAGGGCAGGGAGCCCACAAGAATGTGGAGCAGGAGGGGGTGACCTGAGCACCCAGCAACGTCAGGGTCAGAACCCAGAGGCTGCACGCTCGGCCCCGGGCCCGAGCCAGCCAGGGCAGGCCACTCTGGCTGCAGCTCAGGGCCGCTGGGCGTAGGAAGGAGCCACTTCTCTTCACCGCAGCTGGGTTTGCCTCTTCCTGGGTGCTGGGACCCTGCAGAGGCAATGAAATGCTATGGCTTCAGAGCCCCAGTTTTCTCATCTGTAAAGTGGGAGTGAATTTCACAGTTATTGGCCCTGGGCCTGGTCAGTGGTATCGTACCACATGCATGACACACACAGACAGTAACAGCTCCACCCTCATTGCAACTGGACACACACATGGCTGGGGATGGATGGAGGGCAGCACACAGGTGGCTGCAGGGTATCCACTGGCTCTGGTGTCTGAGACAAAGGTGTAAATGCAGTGCCAGAGCCCTAGCCGGTTTGGCTCAGTGGATAGAGCTTCGGCCTACGGACCAAAGGGTCCCAGGTTCGATTCCAGGCGAGGGCATGTACCTTGGTTGCAGGCTCCTCCCCAGCCTGTGCCCTGGTCAGGGCCCATGCAGGAGGCAACCACGATGTGTTTGTCTCACATCAATGTTTCTCTCTGTCTTTCCCTCTCTCTCTCAGTCTCCCTAAGTGAGGATTGAAAATATCCTTGGTGAGGGAGAGAGAGAGAGAGAGAGAGAGAGAGAGAGAGAGTGAAAGAAAGAGGGAAAGAGAGAAAGTATCTGGGTGCCAGAGAGCCCAGTGCCATATCTAGGAGAGCCACCTCCAACCTTGGGAGGGAGACCCAGGCAAGAAGCCGACTTGGCACAGGTCTGCCTCTCAGACACCTGGTTCCCAGCAGCTCACTGCCTTCCCTGGCTGCTCATCACAGCCTGTCCCGACCATGGCCCTCTGTGCCTCTGGGGCGCCCTGGCCACTCTCCTGACAGTGCTGGTCTCTGTAAGGACAGATCCCTTTCCTCCTGAGGTCACCCGAACAAGGTTAGACTTGTCCCCAGAAGAATGCGTCTAAGAAACTAGAGAGGAAACAAACCCAAGAAATTAAAATGCAGCCACCTGCAAACAAGAGAACTTCCAAGTCCTTATTCTGATAAGAATCTGGCCCCAGACTGGCCTGGCAGCCTCCTCGCGCTGCCTCCTCACCTCCTCCTCCTCTCCGCCCTTCCAGAACCTGCTTCCTCTCGCCTTGAGCGGCATCAGCCCTTCCCCTGGCCCTCGCCAGGACCAGCTTGAGCTCCTGGAAAACTCAACTGGCTCCAGAGAGTCCTCCTTGGGCCCCCACTCTCCCATAAGGAGAATACCTCCCGGCAGCGTTTCTGAAACGTCTGAGGATGTAGCTGGTGATGGCAACTGCAGCGAACGTGAGCTCCATGACAGCAAGACTTCCCTTTGTTTTCTGCCCCCTCTTCTGTGCCTGGCCCATGGTAAATGCTCATGATGTTTGTTGGATGAATGGTAACTATGAATATGAGCTTGAGTGTGTACCTATAATCTCTAGAAGGACCCATAAGAGCCCAGTATCAGTGATGGTGTTCGGACAGATGAAAATAGAGGCCTAAGGAAGGAGATATGGAGAGGAAGCTACTCTTTACTGTAAACCAATCTGTATTTCTTGATGTTTATTTTTTTACTGTGCATATATAGTAACTATTTGAAATTAAAAACATAAACCATTTACATTAGCACAAAAAAATGAAATGCTTTGGTATACAGCTAGCAAAATATGTAGAAGAGCTCTATGAGAAAAACCATAAAACTCTGATGAAAGAAATCAAGGGATGTAGGAGGCAGTCAGAGCAGGAATGACGGGCCAGGGGCAGAGGGCCCCCGCCCGGGGGGGAGAGTCCTGGGTGCCTAGCAATGGGCGAAACTACTCCCTTAAGGCAGGACCACATCTAGGCCTCAGCTGTGTTTCAGCTCCAGGCTCAGAAAAGCAGCAAAACCAGGCGGAATAATGCCATGGCCGACATCAGGACCAGCTGCAATGCCTAATAACCCCCTTCCCTGGTACTGAGCCATCGGTGGGGACCACCACCCTGAGCCACACACCAGCCCTGAGCGACACACGGGAAAGATGATGAATAGTCTATTGAGATCCTCTCCTGACACCTCAGATACAAGCCCGAGGGATGGAGGACCTGGTATGGCTCTCACTGTAGCACGCCCACGCCTCTCCCCACCCCTTCCTCCAGGAGCGCTTTCCTGGACTCTCTCTTTCCCCCAAGCTCCACGGGCCCTTCTTTTGCCTCTGTCACGTGTTTCCTGAGCCCATTTCTATTTAAATAGATTTTTTTTATTGCTGATGGTATTACAGATATCTCTCGAGCCCACTTCTTCTACGGCTCACTTCTTCTACCTCTGTGACTTTCTAAACTTTCTCTTTTAGTTTGAATCTTGGCTCTGAATTTTTTTCTTAGCCAGAACTCAAGTACCGAGATTGCTGAACCCAGATCCCTTCTGACTCCATCGGTCTAACACCTGGTGCATTTTTCTCCTGCTAAGTGGAGAAGTAGTCCATGTTCATGGATAGGAAGACTCAATATTATTTAGATGTTTGCCCTCCTCAGCTTGAGCTATAGATTCAATGCCATCTCAATCAGAATCCCAGAAAGCTATTTTATAAGTATCTACAAACTGGTTCTAAAGTGTATATGGAAAGACCTAAAATAGCCAACACAATTCTGAAGAAAAATAAAGTAAGAGGACTGACACTACCTGACTTCAAGATATCCTGTAAACCTACAGGAATCAAGACAGAATAGTATTGGCAAATGGTGCTGGAACAAAGTGGACATTGACATGCAAAAAAAAAAAAAAAAGAGCCCTGCCGCTGTGGCTAGAGTGTCAGCCAGTGCACAGAAGGGTCATGGGTTCAATTTCCGGTCAAGAGCACGTGTCTGGGTTGCATCCCTGGCCCCAGTCAGGGTGCATGTAGAAGGCAACCAATCGATGTGTCTCTCTCACGTCTCTCTCTCTCTCTCTCTCCCTCTCACCCCCCGACTCCTTGACAGTATCTATTAAAATCAAAGAGGGAAAAATATCCTCAACTGAGGATAACAACAACAACACTCTAGGAATCTGGACCCCTATTATATCTTTTACCATAATTGTCCTCTATAAGACTCTCAGACATATATATTATAGGCGAATACTAACATTTTAGAATATAACATAGGA
>NW_005871136.1:3845533-3846851 GCF_000147115.1 Myotis lucifugus
TTTTAAACTCTCAAACACAGCAAGAAGAAACAAACAACCCAATTAAAAAATGAGCAAGATATCTGAACAGACATCTCGCCAAAAAGATAAGTGAATGACAAATAAGCACATGAAAAGAGGCTCCACATCTTATATCATTAAGGCATTGCACAGTAAAACAACAATGTGCACTACACACCTATTACTGTTTTGGCTAAAATCCAAAAGAACTGACATCACTAAATGCTAATAAGATTGCAGAATCCCACTGATTTGCTGGTGGGAACGCAAAAAAATACAATCTTTGGGAGATAGTTTGGCAGCTTCTTACAAGCTCAACATAGTATTACCATACAATCCCAACTGATATTTACCCAAGTGAGTAAATATAAACATGCACACATATCTCTAGAGCAGCTTCATTCACAATCACCCAAGAGTGTAAGCAACCAAGACACCTCTCAACAAGTGCATGGATTGAAAAACTATAGTACATCCATATAATGAGACCTTATTCAGCACTTAAAAAGAAATGTGCTATCAAGCCACAAAAAGACCTGAATGAACCGTAAATACATATTCTAAGTGAGAGAAACCAACCTGGAAAGGCCCTGCGCTGCATGCTTCCAACTAGATGGCATTTTAGAAAAGGCGAAGCTGCACAGACGGTATCGAGATCCGTGGTTGCCAGGGGCTGTGGGAAGGGAGGTGGCCAGGGGCTGTGGGAAGGGAGGTGGCCAGGGGCTGTGGGAAGGGAGGGTGGAGCAGTGGCGCACGGATAGTCGGCGGGGCAGTCACACTCTGCGGTACAACTGTAACGGCGGAGACCACAGCAGTCACACTGTCATATATCAGTCAAAACCCCCAGAATGCACAACACCAAGGCTCCATCCTAACCTAAACTATGAGTTTTAGTTAATAGTGTATTAATATCAATTCACCAATTGTTGTAACACACTAATAATACATGTAAGTAACAAGGGAGCCCGGCCGGTGTGGCTCCGTGGTTGAGTGTCGACCCAAGAGGTCCCTGGTGTGATTCCCGGTCAGGGCACATGCCCGGGTTTCGGGCTCGATCCCTGGTGGGAGTGTGTAGGAGGCAGCCGATTGATGATTCTCTCTCATCATTAATGTCTCTCTCTCTCTCTCTCCCTTCCTCTCTCTGAAATCAATAAAAACATTAAAATGTTTATAACAAGGGATACTATGCATCCACAGTGGGGTGGCTACATGGAACTCTCCATACTTTCTCCTCAAATTTTCTGTAAATCTAAATTGTCCTTTTAAAACAATCCATTAATTTTTTTTTTAAAGAAAGCTTACAATGTATAAAATAAAA
>NW_005871136.1:3847558-3850932 GCF_000147115.1 Myotis lucifugus
TTATGCAGAAACGACACCCAAATGGTTTCCCAGCCGCAGGAAGACGCTGGAAAGCACCTAGCCCCAGCCCAGCCTCTGCCGGGCCAGCTGCTCTGCTAGCCTATGTGCATGGAGCTTCCTGGGTCTGGGACAGCCCCTCCAAGGGGACAAGCAAGATGACTGACTACGTAGCCTGTGACTCAGTGCAGAGTGAGGAGCCACCACCCTGCCCTGGTAGGACCCTTCCACTGCGGGAGCCCGGGGAGCCCCTAATCACCTTCTTCATTCATAAAAATAGCACGACCACACCGATTTCCGGGGTGGCAGTGAGGGTACCAGGCAGCAGTGGGAGAGAAAGCGGAAACGTAGACTATTCCACCAAGCAGTGAGTGGCAGCAACATTACTGCTATCAGAACAGCAACACGGAGCCTCAAGGGGAGCAGCGGGGAGAAGGAACTATCCAGGCCTCTGAATACATAACCTCCTGAGCCTCAAGCCTCGGTCTTCTCATCTGCAGTATGGGAATAACACAGTCCTTCACTCCCTGGGCTCTGTATGAACTCGGGGAGATGGTACCTGCCGGGGCTGAGCACCTGCCTGGCACAGAGGGGTGCCTTCCTAAGGTGTGAATGCCATCCCACTAACTGTGTCATCCTGGGAAAATCGCTGTCCCTGCCAGGGCTTCCCCTGTGACCCTGCTCAGATCCGAGGCCACAGGAGGCCACCGTGTTGCCACCATTAAGGAGAGTGTTGATTGCCTTTCGAGCACTTGACTATGGACTTGGACAAAGTGAATCACGTGGCCGAGGTGTTGACACCCAGGGGGCTGGGTTGGAAAACACACCGTTACAAAAAAGGCAAAACGAACTCAACAGCTTTGGGGAAGACGTTGAGCGCAGGAAGAGGGCAGCTAGAGAGGGTCCCATTTAACAAAAAGACCTGGAGGGTGTTGAATGACAGGAAGCCTGGCTCCCAATCATAGCCAGTGTTTTCTTCACAGTTATCCTTGAACCCTGGAGACCCCAGCAGTCAGGGCTCGGCTCACAGACGTGCCAGCCAGAAAGAGGCGGCAGTGCTGACTCACCAGCAGGGGAGGGGGCCACAGCTCTATCGGTACCTGTGAGGGTGTCAGAGGATGGCGGGGGGCAGGGTGGCCGGGAGTGACCAGCTTGGGGAGGCAGATTTTGGAGATTTCCACCCTGCCTAGAGGGCTGGAGCCAAATGGTCTGGGTGCAAATCCCAGCTCTACCACCTACTGGCTAGCCTTGGACAGGTGACTTAACCCCCGGGCATGGGTTCCCAGCTGTAAAGTGGGGATGAGAGTAGCAACCGCCACACAGGGTTGTGATGAGGACTGGAGATCAAGCCTGTTCAGCAGGTAGCACAGAGCCTGCCCGGAGGAAAAGGCACATCTGTTATCACTGTCACTTAGGGCAGGGCTGGCAGCCAGCCTTCCCACCTACCTACCCCCTCGCTCTGACGTGGGTCCCACCGTTACACAGGCCTGTGCCACATAACTTTGCCTGGACTGGATCGGAGAGGTGCAGAGTCTAGGAGTCTCTCTGCAGCTTGCCCCGCCTCTCCTTGCATGCCTCCACTAACAGGGAGCTCATCACCCCCATGAGGCAGCTGGCTCCACATTCAAGCAGCTCTGATCACAAGTTCTCTAGGCAGAGCCAAAATCTCCTCCCTGCAAACTGCCCCTTCCTGGAAGTGACTTTTCTGCCAGGGACTTTCCAATGTCTGGAATCCACCCATCCCACAAACACCAGGAACCCTTGAGCAGGGCTCCAGGACGGCTCCCCGGAATCCCACCCTGAGCATTTCATGCAGAAAAGCACAACTGCCCCCCTCCCCGCCCCCCCCCCCCCAGGACACACACACCCCCTCCACATCCCGGGTGGATGAGGCCGAAAGTCTTGCACTAATAAAGGTGTCACTCGACCCTCACAACACCCCTGTGAGGCATGTACCATTTCTTTGCCCAACTTTTTTAAAATTGTGGTGAAATACACATAATATAAAATCCTAACCATTTCTAAGTATGCAGTGAATTGTTGTGCAACCATCACCAACATCCATCTCCAGAACTCTTCATTTTGCAAAACTGAAACTCTAAACCGATTAGTAGATTAGTAATGATTCCCCCATTCCTCCCTACCCCCCTCCCTCCCTGGAAACCTCCATTCTACTTTCAGTTTCTATAAATATAACAACTCTAGGTATCTTATGTAAGTGGAATCACACAGGGCCCTGGCCGGGTAGCTCAGTTAGTTAGAGCGTCCTCCCGACAACACCAAGGTTTCGGGTTCGATCTCTGGTCAGAGAACATACAAGAAGCAACCAATGAATGCATAAGTATGTGGAACAAGTCGATGTTCCTCTCTCTCTCTCTCTCTTTCCCCCCTCTCTCTAAAAATCAATCAATTTTTAAAAAGTAGAATCATACAGTATTTGTCTTTCTGTGTCTGACTTATTGTACTCAGCATAATGCCCTCCAGGTTCATCGGTGTACTTTTTAAGGCTGAATAACATTCCATCGCATGCATACACCACGTTCTGTTTCTCCATTCATCTGCCAATGGACATGAGTGGCTTCTACCTTTAGGCTATTGCCAATAATGCTGCGGTGGACATCCGGTTCTTTGGGGTATATGTATATAATCGTAAGTGGGATTGCTAACCCATACAGTAGTTCTGCTGTTTAGTTTTTTCAGAACTGCCGACCTGTTTTCTACAGTGTCTGCACCACTGCGCAATCCCGCCGACCATGCATAAGGCCCTGATTTCCCCGCCGGCCAGCACCTGTTTGTTTGGCGTTCGTCTCCCTACCGTAGCCACCTTCCCGAGGTGAGGCTATCTGGGGAGCGCCCCCTTTTACCCGACCTCACCGCGGGGGGAAAGTGGGATGGGCGGCCTGGGGCTGGCCCAAGGCTGTGACTGGCCCACGGTCGCTTCGCTCGGGCAGCAGGTGGGAGCCTGTGCGAGCGTGGCCGGGGCTGTCTGCAGCCGACCCCGGTCTCACCAGCCCCTCCCCGCACATCCCTGCTGTCCCGCCGGGCAGGGATCCACCTGGCGCCGCCACCTCCTCTGAGCTCCCGCGGGGGGAGGCGGGGACCCCATGGGGACCCCTCCCCTGCCCCGGGGGAGCAAGAAGAACCCCAGCCCCTGGACCTCTGGGACCCGGGCACCCTGAGACGACGGTTTCAGCAAAAGGCCTTACCCCTGCGGCCGGCAGAGCTGTGGCCGGAGCCTCCGCGGGCTGCGCCTCCCGCTCGGGCAGCCGGCTGGAGCGGGAGCGGGTCCGGGACGCGGGAGGGGGACGCGTGCTCGCTCCACCGGCCGCCAGCTGGGCCGGGGGCACCTCTGGAGACGCAGAGAAAGAGAACCGCGG
>NW_005871136.1:3851032-3964534 GCF_000147115.1 Myotis lucifugus
CGGGAAGTGACCCCTCAATGGAGCCGCGGAGGCAGAGCCGGGCGGCCCCTCCTGCCGGGCAAGCGAAGTCTCCCTGGGCCTCAGTTCCTTCGTCTGTAAAGTGGGGAGACCAAGTCAAACCTTGCTGGGAGCTGTGGACGTTAACTGTGAGCCTGGCACAGAGAGTGGCCGCCACTGCCTCCTTCCACTCCCAGGCGTGTCCTCCACCTGCCACACCTGCCCCGCAGGGCTCGGCCCCGCACCTGCCCCGCAGGTCTCTGCCTCTCACCTGCCCCGCAGGGCTCTGCCCCTCACCGCTGGAGGACTGGCAGAGCCTTGAGACCAAGGGTCCAGCCTCCTGGTGACTCCAGGGAGTAACATGGTTGGTTGAATATATTCGTTCTTAGAACAACAAATAAACACAGTAACCATAATTCCTTCAGGTCAACAAAGCCAAGGTCACAGATGTTTGCCCTGTGTCATAGACATTCCTCCAGTGGTGACAAACAAATGGCCAAAAGATATATGAAGAAGATGCTCAACATCACTAATCATCAGAGAATGCAAATCAAAATGACAGGAGATGTCGCTTCACATCCATAAGATGGCCACTATCAAAACAGAAATAACAGTGTGGCAGGATGTGGAGAATAGAGCCTTGAAACTGTGTAGGATTGTAAATGTGCAACTACTATGAAAACAGTATGGAGGCTCTTAAGAGCTAAACAGATTCCATATGATCATCAATGCCATTTCTGGGTATACCAATCAATGCCACCCCCAATTGAAAGCATGGTTATTTTTTAAATCCTCACTCGAGGATAATTTTCCCATTGATTTTTAGAAAGAGTGGAAGAGAGAGGGAAAGGCAGAGAGAAACATCGATGTGAGAGAAACACATCAATTAGTTGCCTCCTGCACGAGCCCCGACCAGGGCCTGGGCTGGAGAGGAGCCTGCAACCGAGATACATGCCCTTAAATGGAATTGAACCCAGGACCCTTTGGTCTGGAGACTAATGCTCTATCCACTGAGCCAAACAGGCTATGGTGAAAGCATGGTCTTGAAGAGATATTTGAACACCATGTTCATAGCAGCATTATTCACAATAGCTAAAACATGGAAACAACCCAAGAGCCCATCAGCTGATAAGTAGACTAACAAGATGTGGTGTGTATACACAATGAAATACAGGGGTGGGCAAAAGCAGGTTTACAGTGGTTCATATGAAAAAGTATGTAATACAAGAATAAACTCCGTGTTTCATGTATTCACAACTGTAAGCCTACTTTTGCCCACACCTGTATTATTTAGCCTTAAAAAGGAATAAAATTTTTACAACATGGATAAATTTTGAGGACCTTATGCTAAATGAACAAGCCAGACACAGAAAGACAAATACTATATGATTCCATTTGTTTGAGATACCTGAGTAGTCAAATTCATAGAAACATATAGTGGGATGGTGGTTCCCAGTAGGTAGGAGGGGTAGAAAGTGGGGGGTCATTGTCCAATGGGGACAGAGTTTCAGTTTTGCAAGACGAAAAAGTTCTGGAGATCTGTGTCATAGCAATGTGAATGTGCTTAATAGCTATGATTATGGTAGATTTTTAAAAAATGCTTACGGAGAGAACTTAATGATCTGAGAAAGTAGAAAGACAAGGAAGCCGGAAGTTCTGGCTCTTGGGAAAGAGGGAAGGAAAGGTGTGGTTCCAGGGAAGGAGGACTGAGGAGACAGGTAGGTGACACAGGCAGAGTGGGGGCTGGGACCTGGTGGGAGAATCTGGGCCAGGAAGTGAACGTCCTCCCGCTATGACAGCAACGGGCACCCAGAAAGCTTTGGAGCAGGGTCCGACCCTTCCCAAGAGCTGCCAAGCAAAACCAAGGTCTCTTTGTCTTTCAAACTCATCACCTTGACTGAAACGTTCCTAACTGCAGACCCACCCATCCCCACTTGCCTCCCTCCCGATCCCCTGCGATGGGGAGGCAGCCCTGGCTGGGTACTGAGCCCCGTCCTGGCTGGGATGCACAGACAGGCCTCTCCAGTGGCCCCGGAAAGCTCAGGAGGTAGGTTCCCAGGCTGACGGTAGCCCTGCTTCCGGGGGACACCACTTCCCAAGTATGGGACATGGCCCTCACTCACTCAGGAGAGCTGGAGCCCAGAACCCCCTGGGATTGTCACAGGCCCGCAGCCCCACGGTTCTCAGAACTCCATGGAGTCTCTTGAGGTCAAAGGGCCAGACTGTCTGTTTCAGAAATGACTCTTCCTTCCGAGGCTGCGTCACGGGATTGGCCACCGTCACTGGAGAAATGTCTATGGCAGTGATGGCGAACCTTTTGAGCTCGGCCTGTCAGCATTTTGAAAAACCCTAACTTAACTCTGGTGCCGTGTCACCTATAGACATTTTTTGATATTTGCAACCATAGTAAAACAAAGACTTATATTTTTGATATGTATTTTATATATTTAAATGCCATTTAACAAAGAAAAACCAACCAAAAAAATGAGTTCGCGTGTCACCTCTGACACGCATGTCATAGGTTCCCCATCACTGGTCTATTGCCTGGGCGGGTGGAGGGGTGGGGAGTGGAGGGGTGCCACAGCCTCCAGAAACATTTGGACTTCCAGGAGAGAGTTGTAAGATGCCTAACTGCCCTGAACCCTCACCTGAGGGAGGAGGCCCACCTACTCTGGTGGTGGAGTTGCTGGGACCAGAACCACAGAACCCCAGGCCCCAACTCCCAGGCCTGGCTCCCTCACCAAGCCTCTCCTGAGAATCCTACTTTCTGCCTTTATTTATTTGGGGTGCCATCAAAGCCCCTGAGATGAGGTGGAAGGCTGGGGGTCTTCCAGGCCTCCACCACCATCCCCTGTCCCAGAACAGGCACCCCCAAACCTGCCTAAATCCCCACATCTTTGAGATACAGTCCAAATTCTCAAGGTTCTGTAAAAGGCAGTCTCCACTGATTCTTCTCTTTCGTCTCCCAGGCTCTTCGCCCAGCCCTGCAGCTCTCCTGAACTTTCCAAACTCCTTTCCCAGACGCCGCTCAGCTGTCCCACTTGCTATGCCTGCTTCCTGCTCCTCGCTGCCTCATAGCCTGTTGCTCCTTCGTAAGCAGGGCGCTGTCCCAGAGTGACCGGCAGCCTGTCGCAGCCTGCTCTGCTCCCACGAGATGGGCCGTGTGCCCTGTCAAGAGCAGGGAGCCTTTCTTATGGGCCTCTTCCTAGTTTCCGACACCATAGCCACACAGGCTGATACATGTTGATTGAGAAAATGAACACAGGAGTTTTCTGCCCACTTTTTATGGTTAATTCACCCAAAGGCTCTAGAGCAGCGGTTCTCAACCTGTGGGCCGCGACCCCTTTGGGGGTCGAACGACCCTTTCACAGGGGTCACCTAAGACCATCAGAAAACACATATATAATTACATATTGTTTTTGTGATTAATCACTATGCTTTCATTATGTTCAATTTGTAACAATGAACATACATCCTGCATATCAGATATTTACATTACGATTCATAACAGTAGCAACATGACAGTTATGAAGTAGCAACGAAAACAATTTTATGGTTGGGGGTCACCACAACATGAGGAACTGTATTAAAGGGTCATGGCATCAGGAAGGTTGAGAACCACTGCCCTAGAGCATGGCCTTGACCTTCCACAACGGGTCCCTGAGTGCCAGCAGCCGGACCTATGTTATCTTACGCGATTCCGCGGCGCAGGTGTTACCATTTCCATGTTACAGATAAGGAACTGATGATGAGAGGTCCTGTGACTGCCCACTGCTGGGAACTGGCGCAACCAGGACTGGAACCCAGCCTGGCCAGCCCGGCTCCTGCTACCCTGGCCTCCCAGTGATCTGTGAGTGGGGAACAACGTGTGCCCACAGGCTTCAGGGGAATTCTCCACTCTGTCCACCCCTCAAACCTGTGCCTTGAGGAAGATGGCTGAGAGGTAGAAAGAGTGGCATCCAGATCTGACGGCAGTAAGAGGCCACAAGTCTGGGGGACCTTAGGAAAGAGACCAACCTGACCTGTTATCCCCCGATGCCTCGCCTTGCAGCCTAAGCACAGAGAGGGGCTTAGCACACATAGTCAAACAACCCTTAACAGGTGTCTGGATGAGAGAGAGGTCAACATGCCCTCGAGAAGGTCTTCTCCATTCTGCCCAGCTTCTAGAACAGCCGTGGGCAAACTACAGCCCGCGGGCCGGATCCGGCCCATTTGAAATGAATAAAACTAAAAAAAAAAAAAAGACTGTACCCTTTTATGTAATGATGTTTACTTTGAATTTATATTAGTTCACACAAACACTCCATCCATGCTTTTGTTCCGGCCCTCCGGTCCAGTTTAAGAATCCATTGTGGCCCTCGAGTCAAAAAGTTTGCCCATCCCTGTTCTAGAATGATCCAGGGAAAGCCCCAGGCCTGAAAGAGCCTTCTGGGGGTGCTTCGTAAGTGCTGTACACTCTCTCTGCTGTCCTTGTACCCCCAAGAAGTTTTCAAATCTGTAGTCTACATGTGAACTAATTGAACTTATTAGGCAAGAGGTCAAGGTCGAACAGCTGCCTTCAAAGGTCGTCTGAACCACTGTTAGATGGCTTCATCCTCCTTCCTAATCTCCCCAGAGAAAACAATCCCTACCCACCCCCTCATGCCGTCACAGTCCTGGAAATTAGGAAACAAGTCTCATAGTTCCTTTGAGTGAGCTGACCCCATGGGTAACATGAGCTGAGCTACAAAAATGTTCTTGCCCTTTGCACCAGTATTCATTCTGGATGGGAAATAAAACACAAGGGCGGGGGGGATCTAAAAGACTAAAGAAAGTTATTTTCGAAGGGATGGCCATAGAAGTGGAATTATTAATTACAGAACACCTAGAAGCAATCCAACTTTACAACCGAGTGACAGAGGATTGTTAAGGTGGCAGATACCACATGGAACTTAACAATGACACGGTTCATTGGTTTATTATGTTCACTTAAAATGCATGATCTCACTCATTTATGGACTATAATGAACAACATAAACTGATAAACAAAAACAGATCCAGAGACAGAGAAGCATCGATCAGACCATCAAACCTCAGAGGGAAGGTAGGGGAGGGTGGGGGTAAGGGGGAGAGATCAACCAAAGGGCTTATATGCAAACATATAGGCCTAACCAATGGACACAGACAACAGGGGGGTGAGGGCATGAATGGGGGGCGGGGTAATGTGGGGATAAGGACACATATGTAATAACTTAATCAATAAAAAAGAAATTAAAAAACGAAAGAGAAAAAATAAAAATAAATAAAAATAAAATAAATGCAGCCAAGCTATGGCTCAGTTGGCTGGGCATCGTCCCATGCACCAAAAGGTTGCAGTCTCGATCCCTGGTGGGGGGCGTGCAGTAGGCAGCCAATCAATGTTTCTCTCAAACATCGATGATTCTCTCTTTCCCTCTCCCTTCCTCTCTCTTTAAAAATCAATTTAAAATATTTTTTTTAAAAGTGTATTAGATTATAAATGGTTTAGTGACTGCATCAGTTTTATTTAAAAAATAATTAAATAAATGAAAACTGTAAAAGCAGAACATTTTAATTTCAGAATAGCATTTGAATGAGAAAGACTATGCCATTTTATGTTTTTCCTTTCCTTTAAAGAATTTAAAATCAATTCGTTTTTGATGAGGTAATTCTTGCACATGGTAAAAATTCAGGCACATAATACATTAAGGTCTAAAAACCTAAAGTAATATGCAAAGAAGCAGCACCCAGTAACCCATGACAATCTTTTAAGAATGTGCGTTTGTCAATTTACTAACCTCAGAAGGGAACATGGAGAGAAGTAACTTGCTTTATGGTGATTCGGATCTATTTTTTTGGTTTTGTTTTCCCCTGCAAGGCTGAAGAAAGCAAAGGTTCAAAAATGAAGAAACCCGGAGCAGAAAAGCCACACCATTTCTCTACAACACATAGCTCAGAGCTTCTTGGCTGGGACTGTCTTTCAAGTCTAGCTCAGATCCCTCTTGCTGTAATCTGTGAAGGAAGCAGCTAAATCAGGGTGGAGAAATCTGGCAAAGAAAACCATGTGAGAGAAAATCGACTGCCTGCTTACCTGTTCACACACCGGGATGCAATCTTCTAGGGTTTTGCTGTCGGTTTTAAAGGATCCAGGGCCCAGAGCAGGTGCCTAGCGGCCAGGGGCAGTGGGAGCCAGGTGGGAGCAGCTACGGCTTCCCCCAGCCCACGATCCAGGCTTCCCGGCTGATGGGAAGGGCCAGAAAGGAGGCCAGTACAACACGATTCAGAAACTGAAGCCAACAAGGGTGGGGCAGACCACGTGTCCCCAGCCTGCCTTAGAATGTGGAGTAGGAGGGGGCCACAACCCCACAGAATCGATTGGGACTTATTCTGACCGAAGGCATCTGTTAAGATAAATGGTGGGAGTCCCCATTTGGGTCGTTTTAAGGGGCCACCCCAGCTCCTCTCCAGAACACAATCACTTTAACCAAAAAAATCTTCTTGCAAAACTTAATAAAACTGGGTGATGTGGTAGTAACCGGAGTGCATGGAAGGCAGGGGTGGGGAACGGCGGGCCTGTGGGCTCTATAAGGCCCACGAAATCATTTGGTCTGGCCCTGCCCAGGCATTGGGGGTGAGCTCATGAAAAGTTTACCCAAATATAGCAGGCTAATTTTAAACTTGATCATTTTGTATGGCCCTCGAATGATGTTATAAATATCCAAATGGCCCTTGGCAGAAAAAAGGTTGCCCACCCCTGATGTAGGGGAACGAATATTAGACAGAGAAAAGACCTTTGATAGATATCAGTGTTTGAGGACCAATCAATGACCCAGTCTATACGGAGACATGAGCCCAGAGAGATCACATATCGAACCCAAGATCACACAGCCCACATGACTCAGAGCCTTTCCTGGTGCATGTGGTCCTTCAGAAGACCGGGCCTTTGCTCAGGACACCTCCCAGGACAAGGGCACTCTCACTTTGCCTGGGTCAGAGCGAGGGCTGAGAATGGCTCTGCCCAGGAGAATTCTGTGGGCACCGAAGAGGCAGCTCCATCCTCTCCTAATTTCCATAGCAAGCTCTCTGACTTCCTCAAGACTATATTTGGCCCTGGCTGGTATGGCTTGGTTGGTTGGGTATTGTCCTGTGCACCCAAAGGTTGCTGGTTCAATTCCCGGCCAGGGCACATGCCTGGGAATGTGCACCTAAAGGGTGCAGGCTCATACCGATGTCTCTCTCTCCCTCTCCCTTCCCCTCTCTCTAAAAATCAGTTTTTGTGAAAAAGGAGTTGTATTTGGAATTATGGAAGGGCCATACCCCCAAGGGATCCTTTAGCTCCCCCATTAGTGGACATTCCATGTGGGGGCAGGGGAAGGGCTGTGTTCAAAGCATCAAACTATCCGACAAGGCAGTTTGCAGTGTTTCCCTGAGTGCGAGCAGAGCCCTTTAAGGGCCCCTGATTAACATCTAGGATTCCACAGCACCTAGTCCGGGAAATGCTGAACTAGAGGACATTAGCATATTTTACTCTGAGTGCCAATGCCTGGCACAAGTAGTTGTTCAAGAAATGGTTTCTCAATTGGATTGACTAAGCTGGATTCCTGGTTTGGCCCTGAACTTCCGGCAGGACGATAATGCCCACACAGGAATGCACTGGGCTAATTCCCCACCCCCGTCCCCAAGGCAGTGGCCATACTGGCCACACCCTCTGCAAGGCCTTGCTGCTGAGCTCTGCCAAGTTGCTTCATACCAGTCCGGGCAGCCCGTGGGAGGGCACGAGGAGGGAAAGTTGATGGGGGAACAGTCATAGGATCTCACTGGGCCTCAAAGAAGCCTCAACAAACTCCCCTGCGCCTTCTCTGGGGCCTCTTGGCTTGACATGATGCCCATTTCTTTTAAAGCACTGCATCTAGGACTGCAGTTCAAGATGGAGGTGGCTCCGCGTCTCCCCAGGCTTCTGCACCCACGTTCAGTGGCCACGCTTCCTGTTACCACGACCTTGGACCATGTCTTATTCTTCCCATTTTACAGACAGGAAACTGAGTCCTTGCTTAGAGATTGGTGAGCCCAGGCCATCTGACTCTATCCAGTGCTCTTTCCCTGGCCTTCACTCCTACTTGACATTTGGCAGACGGGATCTTGTTCCTGCTTGGCCTTTCTCCAGGTGCAGCATCAGCTTCTTAAAGGCAAGAGATTCCCCTGCGTGCCTGTTAACAGCATTAGGCTCTAATAAACCGTAGTAAATGTTAATACTTCTCTTGATTATTGTCACTAGCTTATACACCACACTTATTCGGGACCCAAATTAACTTGTGGACTTGGCCCAGATGACCTAGTCAAAGGCAACTCTCATTCCCTGAGATCTGGTTTGCAATCAAAGAAGGGAGCACAGCACGCTCTGCTGGGTGGGCTTGTGCATTGAAAATTCCATGACCAGGTTCAGTGAGCTGACAGCAGCCCCGCTTGGCTCACTTTCCCAGAGCATTTCCAGGGAGCCAAAGCAGACAACCGCCTCGGCTCTCCTGCTGCTTCTTCTATCCTAAGCCCTTCCTTTGCTTCATTGTCCCCAACTTTAATAAACATACTTTCAAAATGAAAAATAAAAATGTTTTGCCCTAGCTGGTTTGGCTCAGTGGATAGAGAGTTAGCCTGCGGACTGAAGGGTCCCAGGTTCAATTCTGGTCAAAGGCATATGTCCAGGTTGCAGGCTCATCCCCAGTAGGGGGTGTGCAGGAAGCAGCCGATCAATGATTCTCTCTCATCATTGATGTTTCAACCTCTCTCTCCCTCTCCCTTCCTGTCTGAAATCAATAAAAATATATATATATTTTTTTAAATGTTTTGATGATCAGGTTCTAGAAGGAAGAATTAGTAGTGGGGAACTGAGATGGGTTTGCCCCTAGGATTTCAACCCAACCGGACTGGGTACTAAGAGAGCTGCTGAACTTGGGTGTGGCTGGGGGTGGGGTGAGGGACAGGGGCCTTTAGCTAGTTCCAGCCTTTTGTCCTCAAACTGGAAATTCCAAACTGGATTTTCGGGGGCTTCATTTTGAATAAGAAGCAATGTTCCCTCAATCCCTACCATACCTAGTGATTTCCAGATCTGACCATTATCAGCAGATTGTGAAATAACACGGACGACCAGCAGATTGAGTAATCTGGGGCAGAATGCAGGAATCTGACCAATTCAGATGACCCTAATGCCCAGCTGGGGTTTAAAACCCCTGAATGGGTTCCTGCAGTCTCCTGACCTAAAACCTTTGGCTACCTCCCCTCCACTTTATTTTGATTTAGGACCTTCTGATTTTCCCTGGAAGTCCCAAGATTGTGCCTGGTTTACCTGAGGAGACCAGACATGAGCCTGAGGCTCTTCTGAATTTGATGCCAATTTCTCTGGTAGAATCACCTCACTGTCAGCCTCAGATGGACAGAAACGGCAAGGTTATAAACAACTCTCCTCCAGCTTCCGGGTGCAGAGCAGACTTGTGAGGAGGTGGCACATCGTAGGTGCTCAGTCCATCCTGCCGGAATAAATGAATTCAGCAGCATCTTCTAGAACAGCGGTTCTCAACCTTCCTAATGCCGCGACCCTTTAATACAGTTCCTCATGTTGTGGTGACCCCAACCATAAAATTATTTTTGTTGCTACTTCATAACTGTCATTTTGCTACTGTTATGAATCGTAATGTAAATATCTGATATGCAGAATGTATTTTCATTGTTACAAACTGAACATAAAGCATAGTGATTAATCACAAAAACAATATGTAATTATATATGTGTTTTCCGATGGTCTTAGGCGACCCCTGTGAAAGGGTCGTTTGACCCCCAAAGGGGTCGCGACCCACAGGTTGAGAACCGCTGTTCTAGAGGGTTAGGTGTATCTCCTGACGTTGGCTTTCTTTTTTTAAAAGTATATATTTTTATTTACTTCAGGGAGGGAGAGGGAGAGATAGAAACATTAAAGAGAATCATTGATTGGCTGCCTCTTGCACACCCTCTACTGGGGATCAAGCCCACAACCCGGGCATGTACCCTGACTGAGAATCTAACCGCAACCTCCTGGTTCAGGGTCAATGCTCAACCATCGAGCCACGCTGGCAAAGGCCTGATGTTGGCTTTCAAAGCTTCCATAGAAACAATTCTTGGTTGGGCTGGTCCAGACTGAAGGGGATTCTTCTCACTGCTGTGTCATTCCAACTTCACACAAGCCCCACACCCTGGGCTGTCAGATCCCCAGATGTAAATAGTTAGCCACTAACATGGAGGTGTTCACTGAGCCACGCCAACTCCCCCCACACACACACACCATGTAGCCCAGGGTAAGCCTCTGTCCCCCTCCCTTGATTTCAGCAGCAGAGATGGTTCTTTTGAGCTCTGGATATAGTCCTTGATTATATTTTAAGGTTACAACAACTTAAAATATTCACATACAATATTCCATATGTAAATGAGCAAGTAGGATGATTCATGCAAGCACCCGTCATTTCTATTTTGGAAAGGAATAGAATTTGGAAATTAACAAAAAATTGAGAGCTAGGTTGATCCCATCTGAAGAATGCGCCCAACATTTCTGGCTTCCCACTAACAAGAAACTTCAGAGAGGCCACAGTCATGGGAGCAGCATGCATCCGGAGGCCAGTGCTCTCCCAGTGAGCCGGTGAACCCCCAAGAGCCTTTCCGGCCCGAGCAGCTGTCTTTCTAGAGATACATTTAAAAAAAAAAAAAAAAGCAACATTCCATCTACAGTCCAACTCGAACCCCCCTCCCCCAAAGGAATGCTGTTCTTGGCAAGAGATCTTCCAAAGGAAACAACATCTGTGGAACCTTCATCCGTGAGGTCAGGGAAAAGCTGAGGCAGCGAAAACCTTCTCAGTCCTTCATTCGACCCATGTTGCAGGCCCTCAACCGAGAAGCAGGATGGGAGCCATCCTAACAACCAAGCACCAATGCCTGTGTCTTGATATTACCCCTTCTGAGTTCCATGGCAGCTTCTGGTGTTTTGCAAGGCTGGACAATACCCTGTTTACTGGGTTGCTCAACTAAACCAAAGGAGTTGATTAGATCCCCTTAATACCTACACAGGTAGGATTTGTAATTTAGCCTCATCCTCAATCACTAAATATTTACTAGTATGATGCACCTTTTGTAGGTCCTGGGGCAACAGCCATGAACTAGACAAAATTCTTGCTCTCAATACAGTCAAGCCTAATTCCTTGTGCCTGTGGTCCAGAAATTCCACTTGCCAGAGTCTTCTCTCTTGACGAGAACAACCAAACTCATGGACAGATATGGAGAGGAAGGTCAATGGTGACAACTCCCAGATATGACATCTAAAGCACATGCAACAAAAAAATAGACAAGTGAGACTACATCAAACTAAAAAGCTGCACAGCAAAGAAATAATCAACAAAGTGAAAAGACAACCTATGGAATGGGAAAGATTACTTAAGTATCCAAAATGCATAAAGAACCCATACAACTCAATAGGAAAAACCAAAACGAAAAATCCAATTAAAAAAATGGGCAAAGGACCTGAACAGGTGTTTTTCCAAAGAAGATATACCAATAGTCAACAGGTACATGAAAAGATGCTCAACCTCATTAGTCATTAGGAAAATGCAAATCAAAACTACAATTATCACCTCATGCCTGTGTGAATGGCCAACAAAAAGATAAGATAAACGCTGGTGAGGATATGAAGAAAAGGGACCCTTGTGTGCTGTTGTTGGGACTGATCCAGTCACAATGGAAAACAGTATGGAGAATCCTTTAAAAATTAAAAATAGAACTACCATATGATCCAGCAATTCCACTTGGGAATATATCCAACAGAAACAAAAACACTAACCTGAAAAAGATATCTGTACTCACATGTTCATTTGTAATAGCCAAGACATGGAAACAACCTAAGTGTCCCCTGAAAGATGAATGGATAAAGAAGCTGTAGTATGTATGTGCAATGGAATATTCAGCCATTAAAAAAATGAAGGGGCCCTGGCCTGTTGCTCAGTGGTTAGAGCGTCAGCTCATGGACATGTGTGGAGGCAACCAATCAATGTGTCTCTCTCACATTGATATTTCTCTTTCTGCCTCTCTCCCTCCCTTTTACTCTCTCTAAAAACCAATGGGGAAAAAATGTCCTTGGATGAAGATTAACAACAACAAAAAAAATCCAGCCATTTGCAACAACATGGATGGACCTTGAGGGTATATGCTAAGCAAAATAAGTCAGAAGACAAATACTGGGATGATTTTTTTAAATACAGAATCTAAACACAACAAAATACCTCTCATCCCAAAAAATAAATTCACCGAAAAAGAGATCAGATTTGCAGTCATCAGAGGCAGAGGAGGGATGGAGAGGATGAGAACTGAAGCAAGGTGGTCAGAAGGTGCAAATTTTCAGTTATAAGGTAAATAAGTACTAAGGATATAATGTACAAGACTATAGTTAACACTGCTGTATAACAGATGTTAAAAGTATTGAGTAGACTTTTTCTTCAATTTATGAGATGATGGATATAATCATTTCACAATATATGCAAGTCAAACCATTAAACTTATATAGAGATGTATGTCAATTATATCTCAATAAAACTGGAAAGAAAAAAAAGAAAACCTTTCCAACTGTAAGAATCCCAGTAGAGGCAAATCCAGAGAAGGCCCCTCAATTATGGAGCTAAAATGCTATCTATATATCCCTTGAAACACTCTTATCCAGCATCTCTGTGGGTACATCAACAGACATCAAAGCAAAGCAGTATAAGGGGAATAAGAGAACATCATGGGGTATGTATGGGAGAGGGAAGGAGACTTCATTGGGTTCATAGTTATTTCCTAGAGGAAAATGAGATTCCATTGTGCTGACCTAAGCCCAAATATTAAGAGCTCATGTTTGGCTCAATAAGCGCCCACAGTGTGCTGGGCTGAGTGTCAGGTACTCTGGTACGTACTCATTGTATTCTCACACCAACCCTGCTTATCTCCCTGCTACGGATGAGAAGCCAACTGGCCTGACCAATGTCATGGATCTAATCAGAGGCACAGACTTGACTGAACTTGGACCTTGTGAGTTTGTGTCTCAACTTATTTACAACTTCCCATTCCAGACTTATTACTCCCGTCTTCATCTCATAAATTTTTAAACATTATAAAAATATTTTAAAAACCTTTATATTTTCATAAAAATAAAAATCCTTATTTTTAATTGAGTGGTCTGAAGGATGATTTCCTTGATTAGGAAAATTTGAGAGAAAACAATAAAACATACAAACAAAATTTATAATCCCAAGACAGGATCACTTGGACTTTTTGGATAATGTTGAGATTCTTAGGAACCAAGATGCTATTTTAAGGAAGGCTGGGCAACATATTTAGGGACTTCTGTACAGCTGATGTTACACCTCCCTTTACCTTCTATAGACAGGGAACCAAGACTCAGAAGTTTTAAATGGCTTGTTCAAATCCACTCAGCTGTTATTTGGCCACACCAGCATCAATCCTGTGGACTGACTCTAGTTCTCCTTCTACTGTAAACACATTTTGGCTGATAGTTTCACACGTATAAGCTTTCTCTCCCTGCTGGAATGTCAAGTTCATCAGAGCAGGCCCTGAGAATTTGTACTTACCACAATGCTTGGCATATTAGCTCATAATCTGCTGTCATCTGTCAACCTTTCACAATATGGACCCCTAGGTCTGGGACAATCACACTGAGTCTCTATCATTTTTGCTGGGCTTTGGGTTAGAGGAATGAAAAAGGAATCTGGAAACACATTTGGAAGCACAAGACAATCCAACATAAATTCCACCCTCGCCTGGCCTACCTGTAGCTCACCAGTAGGGCAGTAATCAGATGACCACACATTCCCAGTTGTGGTATAAGATCTAAAATTAACATTCAATATTATATGCGAGAAAACCAGAACGGCTTCAAATGGCCTAACCACAAGTCCTCCCCACCCCCACCCGCACTCTGCTCTTGTGGATGTTCCCTAAACACCCCTCCTGATCAAAGGACCAGGCATGGCTCCTGCTTATAGCAGTTCCCAGTCAGTCCCTGGACTTATTCAGACAAGGCAATCACATCCTCCCACAGGAACCAAGGGGCACCCATCCTCTTGGTACCACTAAGCCTGCTGCCTCTCACGGCCCCTAGTATACTGGGTTCCTGAGTGCAACCCCTATGTGATTATGTAACTAATAAACTGCCATTTATAGTTAAAAAAAAGATGGCACAATTCCGGATTCTAGACAGATCAAGTTTTCCTTTTGTACATACCTCCCATTACTATAAAAATTATTTCAGAAAAGAGGGAAGGAACAAGGAGGTGCTGCTCACACATCTGTTTCTCAGTCCACTGCATGTCAACATCACACAATCTAAGAGACTCAATGAAATGAGTTTAGGTGGGGGCCACAGGAAAAGTGGACCCTGGTATTAGGCTGCACAAATATTACTTAACAGTATAGTGCACTATGCAAATCCTTGAACTGAGTGAGAAAGAAAACTTATTTGGGGATCCAACTCCTAGCAAAATCTGAGTCTCTATCAACTGATCTAAAATCAAATAATTAAAGGGGTTCAGCCCTGCTGGTATAGCTGTGGTGGAGCATCAACCTATGAACCAGGATGTCATCGTTGGATATTCGGTCAGGGCACATACCGGGTTGCAGGCTGGATCCCCAGTAGGAGGCGTGCAAGAGGCAGCCGATCAATGATTCTCATCGTTGATGTTTCTCTCCCTTCCTCTCTGAAATCAATTTTAAAGTGTTGTTTTTTTAAAGGAGGGACTTGCAGCACATAGGAAACAGCATCAGGAATCCTCTCTGCACTGGACTGTGGGTTGTTTGGGGTCAGTGTGTCTAATCCAGTGATGGCGAACCTTTTGAGCTCGGCGTGTCAGCATTTTGAAAAACCCTAACTTAACTCTGGTGTCGTGTCACATATAGAAATTTTTTGATATTTGCAACCATAGTAAAACAAAGATTTATATTTTTGATTTTTTTTTTTATAAATTTAAATGCCATTTAACAAAGAAAAATCAACCAAAAAAATGAGTTTGCGTGTCACCTCTGACACGCGTGTCATAGGTTCACCATCACTGGTCTAATCACACCCATTCCTGATTTTTACCCAATGCTGAGCCACAATCTACTCAAAAGTGGCTGAGCCCATGCACATAAAAGAACATTTACTCTGTGAAGTACATGTTCACTGAGAACAGCAGCAAGCTTAACTCTCTCTAGGTTCAGTGAAGCTGCCTGAAAGATTACGGTTTCCCACACAGCTGGGCAGGAGGGTGAATCCTTAGGTGTGGGCTAGAAAATGTGAGACTGGCTCACTTCCACCTGACAGGCTCCCAGTGGTGTTTCCTCACACCACAAAGGCCCTGCAGAGCCTGCTGTATGCTGCAGACAGCCCCTCTAGCTACCCATGTGCCTTCAAAGAGGTACTACATACACTTTGTTCCCAAGGGCAGGTTAATATCTGGATACTTCTGTACTTACTGATCCTTCCTAGTAGTCACAGGGCAAAAAATCATTACAGGAGCTGTAAAGTAAAGGGAGCATCTGTTTAGACTACCCAGATAGAATTCATGCCAAAGCCTACACTCGAAGACCTCAAAGTAGAAGCTAACACAGGGGAGAAAAAAATCAGCCATTCTTCCTCAATATCCACTAGGAAGAGGCATGGGTGACCACAGGTTATTGAGCCAAGTTCATCTGTATAGAAGACTAGAGAAAGCCAAAAAACCATAATGCTGAAAGCAGGACAGGGTGCCAGAAACCCATGTAGGGAGCTGGAAGGAAGGATACTCTCAGTTCTTCCCACTCCAACTCAGACTCCGTTCTCCCACCTAAATTCTCATCCCTAGAAAAGACACATGGACACAGCTACCTTAAAAACTAGGTTTGTATTTCTGGTTAGGTTCCAGAGTGGCAGAACTCAAGAATTATACAATATCCAACCTGGTCCCCACCTCAGCTCGTTTGCCTCCCTCCCTCCCTTCCACAAAGATAACATTATACAAAACTTTATTTACAGGAAAACCAGTTAAAAATTAAGGGTGTGTACAAAAGTAGACATGAGAGCCAGAAATATCAATGCCAGGAAAGCTTTGGGGATTACGGGGCATCGTATTCCACACTGGACCCGGGGCAATATATTATGTACCAGGCAGGGAGAAGCATAGTGAATCTCAGTGCCAATTTTAGGGGAAACCAATCACTCTAGGGGAAGTCTTAATTATCCAGCCACCCTTCTTCTGCCACATGGGTTCAGAGCCAGGTAGCGAGGAAAACAAAACACAAAGTCTTTGACAAGCCCCGTAGAAAAAACAAGGGCTCAGAAGGCATAGCGGGTCCGGATGTCCTCAAGCTTCTTGGACACCTCAGGTGGGGTTCGGTCCAGTTCTTCAGAGACATTCTTTTGTTTGTTGGGCTCCATAGAGTTGAACTGCTCACAGAGGTCTCCATCAATCACATTCTAGGACATGGGAAAATGAGAGCAAAAGAAAAAGGTTAGATGCCAAGAAAATGGCACCTGCTAAAGCAGCAGCTGCAAGGAGGGCTTTTTATTCTACAAACACCTTAACCCCATTTACAGAGGAGGAACACGACTGTAAGGTGATTCTTAGTAGCCAGAGTTCAGATAAACAAGACTAATTGAAATCTTTTCTCTGGCTGTGCTCTGCCTGGAGTTCTCCCATTACTGTCTCCATCAATCTACTCCCTGATGCTCCTTCATTCAGACTGTTCTGATTTTTTTGGCACCAGACAATGTGACTTTTATTCTTAAATAACTACTATACAAAAGCATATTACAATAAAATTTATGTATAACTACAAAGCAATACTAATTATTTTTTGAGGAAACTGCAGACTTTTTCTCCATTGTATGTTTTAGACTCTTCTGTCAAAAATTAGTTGCCCAGCCCAGCCATTGTACAGCTTAGTGGTTGAGCATCGACATAGGAACCAAAAGGCCCGGAACTGATTCCCGGGTTGCAGACTCAATCCCCAGTAGAGGGCAAGCAGGAGGCAGCCGATTAATGTTTCCCTCTCATTGGTGTTTCTGTCTCTCTATCCCTCTCCCTTCCTCTCTCTCTAAAATCAATACATATTTTTAAAAAATAAATATTTGCCCACATTTCTGGGCTTTCAATTCTGTTCCATTGGTCTGTATGTCTGTTTTTCTGCTAAAATGCTGTTTGGATTATTGTCACTTTGTAGTGTATTTTGAAATCAGGGAGTGTGATACCTCCGGCTTCTTTCTTTTTTCAAAATTGCTTTGGCTAATTTTTTTACAGTTCTGGTAAATCTCCATCACTATGCCATATTGTAGCAATTTTAAGGTAGAAGTTCCTAATTTACTTTAATTATTACACATTCCAAATAGCCATTAAGCCATCATTTTGTCTTGTTTTTTTGTTAATCCTCACCTGAGGATATATTTTTCCATTTATTTTTAGGGAGAGTGGAAGAGAGACAAAAACATTGATGTGAGAAAAACACATTAATTGGTTGCCTCCTGCATGAGCCCTGACGAGGGCCCAGGCCGGGGAGGAGCCTGCAACCAAGGTACGTGCCCTTGACGGGAATCGAACCTGGGACACCACGGTCCCCAGGCTGACGCTCTATCCACTGAGCCAAATGGGCTAGGGTCAAACCATCATTTTAACAGTCTGGCTTTGACCAATGTTTCACGAGAAACTTCATCTGAAACCCAAAGCTTAGTTGTCTTTTTTTCTAAAACCATCAATTGATCAACACTCCAGCTTCATTACTCTGCAACTGTCTGGGGGTGGAGCCTATAGGCTAGCGTTCTGACTCAGGGAGATTCCAGCAGCCCCCAGGGACAGGCTTGGTGAGGAGCTGGCAGCCAGTGGGGGCCATGCAGTTGAGAAAGGGACTGTTCTGATTTAAAATATATATATGTGTGTGTATATATATATATATATATTTTTATATATATATATATATATGTATATGTATATATATATATATATATGTGTGTGTGTATGTATGTATATATATATATATATATATTTTATTTTTTTTTGACTTGCGAGTAAAGGAGAGAGATAGAAGCATCAATGATGAATCACTGATCAGTTGCTTCTTGCATGCCCCCTACTGGGGATTGAGCCCAAAACCCGGGCATGTGCTCTGACCGGGAAATAAATCAGTGACCTCCTGGTTCATAGGTTGATGCTCAACCACTGAGCCACATTGACCCAGCAGAACTATTCTGATTTTTAAGGGAGTGAAAAGACCAAAGAAAATACTGGTTAAATGGGCTGATTCCCCCTCTCAACCTACATTTCCAGCAATGACCTACCTTAACAGGGAAATAATAAGAACGAAAGCTGAGGTGGTCTCGCCCACAAAGAGGAGGATGCTCAGACCGGAGATGCATTTCCACGTGCTGGAAGAAGTCATGGTCCTGGCAGAAGAAACAAAGAATCTGTGACTAAAAGACAAAAGTGATCTCAGCTACTAGTCTGTGGTTTCCAGAAGCACAATGAGCAGAGAAGCCACTGATTTTTATCATAAAAACAGATGTTAAACATCTAAATCACTCCTCTGATGAGCACAGGTTGTCCTGCTACAACAAAATAGCTAAAACCCGAAAGAAAACCTCCCTGTACTTGCAAAACATGAGAACACCACATGTAAAGAGTGGTTTGTGAAGCCAGATTCTTGATGCCGGCTTCCTTGGCTGGAATAACATAAACCAAATGTAGCCAATCCTAGATTTGACTCTAAGAGGTAAAAAGTGCCCCAGTCCTTATCACACCATCATTCCTAATCTGTGGGGTTTGGTCTGGGGCTTTGGCTTATAATTAAGCCTATACCCACATCAGCCATACAAATGGCTTTTCCCACGGGGCTAAATACATACATAAATAAATCGGGATTCTATCTCCTCAGGCACTTTTGTCAGCTTATAAAATTTCCAGAACACTCTTAGTTGCAGGTAGGGACAATGGATTTGCCCCCTTAAGCAGATTTAGCACAAAGAAAGCACCTTGGGAAGGCAAAAGCCAGAGCAGCGTGGGAGAACTCACCTCATGAGATGTGAACGGAACAAGGATGCCAATTCCTCCTGACAAGGTGGTATAGACAAGCGATTCTGAGCCTCCAGGGATCAGCGTGGTCTTCTGTAACGACAGCACTGTCTCCCCCACATGATAGTTCATGATCACCTCTGCCTGCAAGTCAAAAACAGACCAATAACTGTGTGGGCCCTCAGGAGCCTGTTCTAGATTCCCACAAGCAAGCAGTACCTCCAAAGGGCAGGTTTCACCTCTCAAAACTCCCAAATTACTAAAATTTACTTTTAAAATGTTTTTAAAAAAATATATTTTATTGATTTTTTTACAGAGAGGAAGGGAGAGGGATAGAGAGTTAGAAACATCGATGAGAGAGAAACATCGATCAGCTGCCTCCTGCACACCTCCTACTGGGAATGTGCCTGCAACCAAGGTACATGCCCTTGACTGGAATCGAACCTGGGACCTTTTAGTCCGCAGGCTGATGCCCTATCCACTGAGCCAAACCGGTTAGGGCTAAAAATGTTCTTAACATTTAGAGCTTAATGCCCTTACAAACATGCAGACATGAGGTAATTTCTGATAAAACAGCCAACGCTAGGCGTGCTCTTTAAAAGGAAACCTATTTTTAGAAGTCCAGGAGGCTCTATTATAGAAGAGTAGGGCCAGCACACACCTGAGAAGAGCTGGTGAGAATGGACCTATGCAACCATCATTTTCAAGGACCTCACTATGTTCCAAAGAGATTTTATGCTGTTAAATGACTCAGAAAAATTTCTACTCCCGAGTCATAAAAATGCGATAGTGAGTGACTTGAACACTTTAAGTCAAATCCAGTGTCCACCCGTCACAGGCTACATACTATCAACTTAGGGACTTCCATGCATGCAGGAGAGCACACGCAGCGTAGTCACATGCACTGTGGATAATGCACTAAAACATGCTTCCTCGGTGAGGGTCAGGGGAAATGTACCACACAGGCTGGAGCCTCTCCTTTGGGCCCCTCCTGAATCTTACCTTCTGAGAGGCCCCATTGAGCAAGCCCCGGTCCCACAGGGCTTTGTTTCCTGTGGGGTCCTCATCCACTTCGTCATTGGTGTTAGGTGGGAGTCTCACCTACAAGAAAGTGACAAATCACAGGGCTGGGTCCTGCATCTACTTACCTGCAACACCAAGCAACATGTGTGCCCCAGGTCCTTGCAAGTAAACCTCGGGGCACTGACTCTGGCAGAGGCCTGAGCCCAAGTCTCCTGCACCTGTTCTGGTGTCCTAGGAGGGAGAGACTCAAGACATTCAACCCCTGAGCAAGGGTCTAACACAGCAAGAGCAGAAAACAAAGACCACAGAATACAAACAAGAGAAGTCAGACGGGGCTTAAAACAACAAACCAAAATCCGGTCAAAATGTGAAAATAAATATTAGGCGTTAGCTCAAACGGAACTATTATTAAATCATGTCCCATGGGGATTAGGGAGGTGAAAAGGGGGTGAGGAAAAATAATCAAAAAAATTGGTAAGATTTAGAGAACACAAAGTTCTTTTTAGAGTGAGCCTTAGTAGGGCTAAATTTTATACCCAATTTTACTTTCCATACTAGAGATCATAGTCCTGGGTTCTTGCCTTTACCACAAACTGAACCAGCTTTTATACACATCACTATATATAACCCAAGTAATATCAACTCACCACACAAATGTTGCCAAACTTGTCTGCCCCAGCCACAGTGTCATAATCGAGAAGGCTAGCTGTAGTGACCCACCGGGGGTAGGTGTCATCGGCAAAGATGATGAGCTGGTTCTCATTACGCTTGTAGCGAACCCAGATGAAACTTTCTTGGACGTCAGACACAATGACTCTGTGCCCAATAGTCTGGATCCCAGAGATGTAATTGGCAATATGCTGGAAAAAACAAGGACAACAATGGGTATAACCTTGAGGTTCAGAACCCACAGAAACTCCAGCTTCCCCTGAATGCAACATATATAGGGTCTGTAGAATAGCATACACCAAAGAATAGTAGTCATCAATGAATTCCTAGATGGGGAAAAGAGCTAAATGGTTTTAATATAGTATCACAACAAAGTGAATCATATGAATTTTTCCCTAGTGCATATAAAACTTATGTTTATACTACACTGTAGTCTATTTAGTATGCAATAGCACTGTCTAAAAAATTGCATATACCTTAATTTAAAAACACTTTATTACTAAAAACTGCTAACCATCTGAGCCTTTAGCAAGTCATAATTTTTTTGCTGGTGGAGGCTTTTGCTTCAATGTTGATGGCTGCTGACTGATCAGGGTGGTGGTTGCTGAAGGTTGGGGTGGCTGTGGCAATTCTTAAAATAAGACAACGAAGTCTGATGCATCAATTGACTCTTCCTTTCACAAACAATTTCTCTGTAGCATATGATGCAGTCTGACAGCATTTTGGAGCCAATCCTCTCAAACCCTGCCAGTGCTTTAACAACTAAGTTTATGCAATATTCTAAATCCTTTGTTATTTCAACAATCTTCAGACGTCTTCACCAGGAGTAGACTCCATCTCAAAATATCACTTTGCTCATCCATAAAGCAACTCCCCATCCATTGAAGTTTTATCCAGAGACTACAGTAATTGAGTCACACAGCTTCAGGTTCCACTTCTAGTTCTCTTGCTATTTCCACATCTGTAGTTAGTCCTCCACTGAAAGTGTTAGGACCCACCAAGTCATCCATGGGGGCTGGAATCACCTTCTCCTAAACTCCTGTTAATGTTGCTATTTTGACTTCTTCCCATGAATAAATGATCTTAATGGCATCTAGAATGATAAATACTTTCCAGAAGGTTTTTAATTTACTCTGCCCAGATCCATCAGAGGAATCACTATCTATGGAAACTACAGCCTTACAAAATGCATTTCTTAAATAGTAAGACTTGAAATTTTAAAAAATTTTGTTTAAAGACTTGAAAGTTCAAGTTACTCCCTGATCCATGGGCTACAGAATGAGTTTTGTTAGCAGTCATGAAAATAACATTAATTCCGTACATTTCCATCAGGGCTCTTGGGGTCAATGAGCAGTAATATTTTGAAAGAAATCTTTTTTTTTCCTTTTTCTGAGCAGGTCTCAAAATGGGCTTATAAATAGATGTGCTGTCATCCAGGCCTTTTCATTCCATTTATAGAGCAGAGCAGATTGACGTAGGGTAAATGAGCACCGGCGTCAACGGCCCCTACCAAGAGAGCCAGCCTATGTATCCTTTGAAGCTCTGAAGCCAGGCACTATCTGTCAAAGTCCTAGCTGGCACCTTTTTCTAGAATAAGGCTGTTTCACCTACACTGAAAATCTGTTTACTGTAGCCACCTTCACCAATTATCTGATAACTTGCTGTACTTTCACCATCAGCACTTTTATGTTATAGAGATGGTGGCTTCTTGCCAGCTTCAATGTTTTCTTTTGCAGCTTCCTCACTTCTCTCAGCTCTGGATTAGGCTTTGGCTTAAGGGAAGATTATGGCTGGTTTGATCTATCCAGACCACTAAGTTTCTCCATATCAGCAACAAGGCTGTGTTGCTTTCTATCATTTGTTCACTGGAGCAGCACTTTTCATTTCCTTCAAGAACTTTTACTTTGCATTTACAACCTGTCTGGCACAAGAGGCCTAGCTTTCGGCCCATCCCTGCTTTGGACACACCTTCCTCACTAAGCTTAATTATTTCTAGCTTTCGATTTAAAGTGAGAGATGTGTGACTCTTCCTTTCACCTGAACACTTAAGCGGCTATTGTAGGGTTATTAATCGACCGACTTTCAATATTGTTGTCTCAGGGAATAGGGAAGCCCAATAAGAGGGAGAGAGATGTAGAGTCAGGGGAGTAGTCAGAACATACAACATTTATCAATTAAATTATCTGTCTTATATGGCATGGTTCATGGGGCCCCAAAACAATTACAACAGTAACATCAAAGATCACTTATCACAGATTACCAAGAATTACCAAAATGTGGTACAGAGATATAGAGTGAGCAAATGCTGCTAGAAAATGGCATGGATAGACTTGCTTAAACAGGGTTGCTAAAACCTTCAATTTGTAAAACGCAATATATGCAAAAGAGCAATAAAACAAGGAATGCCTGTAGAGAAAATATATTCCTAATTCTCACAGTTAAATTCCATATAGAAGTAAGCAGGACAGAAACATGGTTCTTAAAGTTTGAAGAAATCAAGAAAACCAACTTTTCATGCCCGTCTAAAATCTCAAGGGCCTATTTCTGAATCTGAAATTAGATGACTGTAACAAGGTCCTAATAAAGACCTGATTTTAACAGTACCATGCCAATGCCCCTCCTTCCTTCCTCACTAGCTACATCTGGGGCTTTCTACCATCATATTTACCTTGTTCTCACATTTTCGAAGTAACTTCTTTTTTCCCAGGTCATAGACTCGCAGAAGCTTCCCCACACCAATCAACACCCTACCCTGGAATGGGGCAATGGCAGCAGGGACCTCTTCCACTGGAGTCTGTGAGGAAAAACAGGTAATGCAGCTATTAGAACATATATGCTAGCCCCACCCTCTCAACCCAAAATGCCTTCTATAGGCATCTGTCAGAAAGACAGACAGCAAGTCAAGTGATTATCTTTTGCTCATCAGAGAAATAAACCAACATACAACACTATGAAACAGGATGTTTGGGTGAACAGGTTCCACATGCTGCATTTCATCCAGCAAATAAATCAATGCCACAAGTCAAAAGAAGTCCTGGTGCCCAAGGAACACTGACTGAGAGCCCATGCTAATTCAATCAGTGCCATGAACTAGCAGTGAAGCCTCAAAATCTGCAGTTTGTGGAGGAATAAACAGCAAAGGGGAGCCAGTGACATCTTAATTGTGAGGGAGACCAATGAGCTTAGTACAAAGAAGGGACTATGAAATAATTATTTCCTAAAAAACACCCCCCTTATGGGAGGGTTGGAGAAGGCACGTTCATGTACTGTCAGTGTTGTCTCAAGGAGACAACAGGAATTGTTTTTCTTTAATTTTAAAATTATGGTAAAATAGCTCTGGCCAGTGTGGGTCAGTTGGTTGAGCACTGTCCTGTGCACTGAAAGGTTGCTGGTTCAATTCCTGGTCAGGGCACATAACCAGGTTTCGGATTTAATCCCCAGTTGGGGTGAGTATGGGAGGCAATTGTTCGATCTTTCTCTCTCTCCTTCTCTAAAAATCAATTTAAAAATGTATTTTTAAAAATTATAATAAAATATACATAACATAAAATTTACCATTTTAACCATTTTTAAGTATATCATGCATTAGCATTAAGTACATTCACATTGTTGTGCAACCATCACCATCACCATCACCATCACCATCACCCTACCCCAGAACATTTTAAATCTTTCCACGGGAAAATCTGTAACCAGTGAACAGTAACTCCCAGAGAATACCAACTCTTTAAACTGAATTTTGATCACAAATTGCTGCCTGCTTAGTAAGACGAGTAAACAAGGAGTCAATTCAGTGTGAATAGTTAGCACACAGGCAGCAAAGCTTCACTGGAACATGCAAGCCCCAGTAGCATTTTCCATGTGCTACCAAGATATGGATCAGAATCAATGAGTTGGCTCCCAAAATGGTCACCAAAGACCTGATCCACAAGTTAAGCAAAAGCGGAAGAATCTAGTAGGATATAAGATCCAGTAGAACCCCAGCTGGTTTGGCTCAGCAGATAGAGCGTCAGCCTGCAGACTGAGGGGTCCCAGGTTCGGTTCCAGTCAAGGGCACATGCCCAGGTTGTGGGCGCGACCCCAGTGGGGGCGTGCAGGAGGCAGCCAATCAATGATTCTCTCTCATCATTGATGTTTCTATCTCTCTCTCCCTCTCCCTCCTCTCTAAAATCAATTAAAAAAAATCCAGTAGAACCACTGGCTGGTTCCTACCTTATGCAAAAACTCCAGTTTTTCCCCATTGTTCACAAGCTTGTAGGTATAGACAAAGCCGCCTGCTACAGATCGGGGGTTCAGTATCAGGTCTTTGGCCACGCCCACGAGCACATACCAATCCTCACCAGTGTTGGCGAACCTGCACACGGCCACACTGCACAGAGAAAGAAGCAGGAGTTAGGCAGCAGTCACAGCCCAGAAAATTCCTGTTTCAGCTCCAAAACCTTGGATGCTCTGGACTCCTTACCTAAAAGCAGCTTCATTCTGTTCCAGCTGGACAAGGTCCAGCGTGTTACCCTGAATAGGATTCATCACTCGGATCACAGAGGCCCACTGCCCATTGCCAGCCTTGGGAGCTCCAAAAATGGACTCAGGGAGGTTTTCATTGAGGAATGCTGCTGCCATCTCTGCAGCTAGCTCCCGTTCATCCTCCCCTGCTGCTTCCACCATTTCCTAAATTAAAAAAATAAACAAGGAAGAGTTGGTGTATTCAGAAGTGGGTGCTGGGTTAAAGTAGATAAGTAGCAAGAACACCTCCAGGGGCAGTCCATAATCTATACAATAGCAACGTCTGTCAACCACAGCAGAATTTCCCAAAATGAAAAGATTAAAGGGAGAGGCACACAGACAAGAGGAAGAGGGAAGATCACTAAAGGAGAAACCAGTACTTCCCATCTAATTTCCTTTGCTAATTCCTCTGATCTCCTCTCTTCCAGACCAGATATAGTTTTACATGACTGGGGATACTTGCCTTTGGTGAGAAATGATTTCTGGAAGGAGCTACTGTTATGAGGAATATGAAAGCTATCTTTGTTGGGCCCAAATCCAGGAAACATGTAACAGACTGTTTTGGAAACTCAAGGACTGAAGAACTCTGTTCCAGAGATGGAACTAAATACTGAATAAACCCAGGTCAGTGTATTAGTCCTGAAGTCACAAGAAAACCTCTAAAACCAAGGACTCAGACAAAGGGCTCTGCAAGAAGGACCCTGGATCTTTAATATAACAGAGCCTGGATCTTTAAATAACAAAGAATAGCCCTGGCTGGTTTGGCTCAGTGGATAGGGCGTCGGCCTGCGGACTGAAGGGTCCCGGGGTCGATTCCAGTCAAGGGCACATACCTCGGTTGCAGGCTCCCTCCCCCGTCTCCTGCCTGCACAGGCCCTTGTCAGGGCTCGTGCAGGAGGCAACCAATCAATGTGTTTCTCTCACATCGATATTTCTGTCTTTCTCTCTCCCTTCCACTCTCTCTAAAATCAATGGATAAAAATCTTCAGATGAGAAAAAAAAAAAACACGTGTATATATATATTGTTGATATAGTTGATTATTCTTTGTTTTATACACACACACACACACACACACACACACACACACACATATAACAAAGAATAATCAACAATTATAGGAGTTTAAACTTTTCAACAGTTTCACACAAACACCTTTAACCAGTTAACTGCCACAATATTTTGAATTTAATTAAAAAAGGTCTGGCGCTCGCATCTATAGAAGCTTGTGGCGTACAAATGGTAAAATTGAACACTGAAGGTCTCATTACCTCTGCCATCTGCTGCTTCCTCTGAGCTTTCGTGGCCTCAGTGTAGGCATTGTGGTCAGTCTCGATGATGATAAGGTTGTTACTCTCAGGGTGAATGACAAATTTCCTGGGTGTGTACTGCAGTGGAAAGGCTACTTGATTAAAGACAGCACCTAGCTTCTCCAATGCCAAAATCCTACGTCAAAAAGAAAGGGAGTTAATAGGCCACTCACTCAGAACCTACAAACTGGTGTTGAAATGGTCCGTGAGTGGTCACAGCAAACATATCAATCCCTAAAGCTCTAATGCTGGCATTAGACAACATGCAATAACAGACTTCTCATCTGGAAGATTCTGTGCAAGAGACAAGATAGGGAAGGGCTCTCCACTTTGGCAACAGCCCAGCACTTTATCATGACAATTCTAGTTTTCATCAGTGAAACTCATATTAGAACCCTCATGTGAAATTCTTTTATCACTCCAGTGATGAGAAGTTAAAATTTCTTTTTTATTACCAACAAACCCTGAAATAAAGAGCACCAATTCCAAAATTATTGTGAAGCACTGCAATTACCTGAAGATACGTGGTATATTTGTGCTGATGGTGTTTCATAAAATAAATGGCCTCCTGAACCTAAGCTTTATGAAACCCATGAATCCATTGTGAACAGCCAATAGTTATAACCAGGACACCAACAACATTAATAAAGGTTAAATAAAAAACAAAAAACCTAAAACTTAAGTCAAACTGAACAGGTTATTTTCCAGCCTGCAATATAAATAGTGCTCACTCCAACATTCTCAGCATAAACTATAGTCTGTCAACTTGTAAAAGGCCTAAATAATTTATATTGAGGTTAAAATGTAAGCTGTAACAATGCAAATGACAAGACAGAGTGAGAAAAGGTTATGAGTGATCCTGCTCTAACACTAACCCAATGGCACTGCCTAGAAAACAAAAAGACGGAACTGTACTACAAAGTTTTAAAACTTGGCCCTAAAAGTCTAATCAGAAGCTAAAACTCCAAACACCGAAACTTGGCTACCAGGTTCCTAAATCCTGAGCCAAATGAAGGTTTCAATTGCAACATACTAGTTGGCTCTTTTGCCATCTCTTCTTAACTTTTTCCAACACGTTGGCAAAAGTACAGTCCAAGCCCTGGGGAGAAGGCTCCCCACTGGGCTTCAACTGTGAGACTCTCTCACCTCAGGGTGTTGGTGGAGATGGCCACAATGCCTTCGGGACACTGTTCAGAGGCGAAGCCAGATGCAAATTCCAGGGTCTCATAAGACAGGGGGGTGAGATGGAAACGAGATTGGTAAGAATAGCTCAACCATGAGCGGCTTGACATGGCCAACACCTGAGGAAGGAAAAAAACACCGAGTAAGTTTGGGAAGAACTCAAACATAGTACGCTGAGCAAACACCCTATGCCCAAATTTTAGACAGAATATCCAAATGAATTTTAGAAACCTAAAGTTACCTTAAGAAAAAGAGGCCTAACAGCCTAAGTGCCCATCAGCAGATGAGTGGATTAAAAAACTGTGGTACATCTACACGGTGGAATACTCCACTGCCATAAGAAGGAAGGAACGCCTACCATTCCCAACAGCATGGATGGGCCTGGGCAGCATTATGCTAAGCGAAATAAGCCAGTCAGAGAAAGATAACTATCATATGATCTCATTCATTTGTGGAATATAATGAACAACATAAAGTGATGAACAAAAACAGATCCAGAGACAGAGAAGCATCAAACACACCATCCAACCTCAGAGGGAAGGCAGGTGGGTGGGAGGGGAGGAAGTAAGAGATCAACCAAAGGACTTGTATGCATGTATATAAGCATAACCAATGGACACAGACACTAGGGGGGTAAGGGCACAAACTGGGGGGGGGGGGGGGGGGGATGGAGGGAATAAGGACACATATGTAATACCTTAATCAATAAAGAATAATTAAAAAAGAGGCCTAGAGAAGAGGCAAGATGGCTTACTATTTGCTGAAAGTGTGGAATCACTCAATCTCTCTGAGCCTGTTTCCATGTGTATAAAATGAAAATACTATCACAAGGCTGGATAGTTGCAAGGATTAAATGCAGTAACAAGGACAGCACAGTACCAGAAGTACTGATATTCTCAGCTATAAAGGACCTCTTTTACATTACATGGTAAACTATGACACTGATACAAGGCTGCTCATGGGTACCCCAGATGGGAAGTTCATCCAGCTAACGCTCACTCTGCTCAATTTTGCCCAGCCTGAGGGCTGAAGGGATCAACATAATCAAATCATGACACAGTGCCATGGAACCCGTTAAGAAGCTCTGGATTAAGGGACCCTAGACTTCCAACATAAAATAAAATAACCAAGATAGAGCTAATGTCAAACTAACTATGTACTGGTAAATTAATGAAAGTACAGCTTACACCAAGGGATTTATCTTACTGATGCTACTAACATCCAAACATGCTGCCTGACCCTTTCATTACTTACTGCCTCCTGGCCTTGCATCCGAACACGGAAGAGTTTCACAGGACGGGACCCCAGGTACCTAGTGCGGGTATCAGACAGATCTCCAGTGACAGGGTCCAGGACAGTTCTCAGCAGCACACCGTTCTAAAAAAGGAGAGGAGTGGGTTAAGCCTACCCATGATGAAAAGTTCCCTTGGCCACTTTATATTAATAAATTCAAAGCAGATGAAAGGAAATGACTTGGTTTAAAGAACATCCTAATAATCAGCCAACAAACCATTCATTCATTCTCTCACTAAATCACTCGCTCAAGTAGTTACTGAGCACATACTAAGTGAAAAGCACACTTATTTTTCACTGCATATCCTTAAAATTTTTTTTACCATGTACACTAAATTCTTTATAATTTCAAAATATATGCAGTTAAAAATACCATTTCCCTTAAAAATAATAAGACTCCTAAGAAAACAGCTCATTCAGGTCTAGGGCAATATTCCAGGATATGGAGTCATGTTAAAAAGACAAAAGAGCCAACTTCAAATGGGAACTCCCATTCATTTAAAATGAGGTTATTTAGCATCCAAGGAAGAAAAAAAAAAAGATTGCAGTAGTTTGAAGCACAAATATATAAAAGTCTGCAAGTTCATGTTATTTTATAAAACCCCACTTCATCAGTCCTCAATATTATTATGGCACCAATTCCTTACTCTGGAAATTGGGTGAGCAAAAAAAAAAAAAAAAAATTAAATATTTATTCTTTCCCTATATGAACTGTATTTCAGGGTGAGCAAATTGTCTTTAGAGAAAAATTCCAGCTAATTAAATGAAGTATGAAATAGAAAATCATCATTTCCCAACCCTACTAAAATCAACAAATCAAGGCTTCTACACAAATAATTTAAAATAAATACAAGCATTCTCACATCACTCATAGTGGGACAACCAGATGTCACGGCCTCCTGATATGACATAATAGGAGTAAACAGAACCACCTATAAAATATTCTCTCCCCTCCCACACACAAATGAAATCCAAATCTAATCATCCCCTGATCGGTGCTATCCAATACTATAGTCAGCAAGCCACATGAGGCTAGTCCAACTTGAGTTGTGCTAAGTGTACAAGACTAAATTCCAGATTTCAAAGACTTAGTCCAAAATAATAAAAAAGAAAGAATACACAATCTTATTAATTTTTATATTGGTTACAAATGGAAATATTTTAAATATGTTGAATTAAACAAGACATTAAAATTAACTTCATCTGTTCCTTTTTCGGTAACTATTGGAAAATTTGTGTTACATAAGAAGCTTACATTATATTTTTAATGAACAGCATGGTCTAGGACAGTGATGGCGAACCTATGACACGCGTGTCAGAGGTGACACGTGAACTCACTTTTCTGGTTAATTTTTCTTTGTTAAATGGCATTTAAATATATAAAGTAAATATCAAAAATATGTCTTTGTTTTACTATGGTTGCAAATACCAAAAAATTTCTACATGTGACACGGCACCAGAGTTAAGTTAGGGTTTTTCAAAATGCTGACACGCCGAGCTCAAAAGGTTCACCATCACTGGTCTAGGATCTACCCATTACTTTGCAGGAAATAGGGTAGAAGAACATTAAATACACAAGAACGCCTGGAAAATCCAGAAGGTGGGAATTTCTGTAAAACAAATGATCTGGTTTCCTAAAAAATAAAAATAAGGATGGGGCAATTATGAAAAGAAACATAAAAATATAGATCAAGCAAATACAAACTTTGCACAGCTTTATGTAGATTCTGAACAGAACCAAATATAAAGACATTTTTGGAGAAAAAAAGAAAAATTGGAACGTGGACAAGGCAGAAGATGACATTAAGGAACTACTGTTGGATATGCTTTAAAATACCTCCTCCCCACCCCAAAAAAAGAGGATGAATAGATAAAACAAGAAAACCCAAAGATGATAACTGTTAAAAATCCATGGGTACATGGAGGGTCACTAGTCTAACTTCATCCATGTTTGACAATTTCTAAATTAGGAAGTAAAACTAAAAAGCAAAAAGTACCTGAGCTAGATTATTTACGTGTTTAAGTAAATAATCATTAAGGAAAATGAAAAGTATATGGTCAAAAAACCTGACACTGCCCTGGCTGGTGTGGCTCAGTTGGTTGGAGCGTCGTCCTATTCTCTGGAACAGCAGTCACCAACTGGTGGCCCGTGAGGTCCGAAAGATTGGCAACTGCTGCTCTGGAAGGTCACAGGTTCCATTCCCAGCCAGGGCACATACCCAGGTTGGGGATTTTATCTTCAATCAGGGTAAGCATGGAAGGCAATTGTTCAATGTTTCCCTCCCTCTTTCCTCTCTCTCTAGAACCAATGGAAACATACTCTCAGGTGAGGATTAAAACAAACAAAAAAAAATCCCTGACACTATCTGATCCTTAAATTCCTGCTTTTCATGGCAGGAAGAGCTCAGCTGCTTTGATAACAGGGAACACTTAGGAGTCCTTTATTGCTAGTGGACCCCTTTATGAACTGTGAGGTAGTTTTAAAAGCAGCATACAGGTGAATCTTGACGACTCCACCTAGTTTTGACCCAGAGTAGTGAAGGCAAAACATTTTTATCAAATACTCTTTATGAAAATACTTTTCTCTAATCCTTATTTGTTCTAACTAGAGGCCCGGTGCACGGAATTCATGCACTCGGTGGGAGGTGGAGGGGTCCCTCAGCCCAGCCTGCGCCCTCTTGCAGACTGGGAGCCCTGGGGGGGGGGGGATGCCACAGAAGGCGGGAGAAGCTCCCACCACCACCGCTGCACCACTGCCAGCCATGAGCCCGGGTTCTGGCTGAGCAGCACTCCCCCTGTGGGAGTGCACTGATCACCAGGGGGCAGCTCCTGCGTTGAGCGTCTGCCCCCTGGTGGTCAGTGCATGTCATAGCGACAGGTCTTTCGGCCGTTCAATTTGCACATTAGCCTTTTATTATATAGGATTAGAGCTGAGAACAGTGGAAACACAGAGCAGCACCATTCACTGAATGGTAACTGAAACCATGGGCACAGAAAATTCCCATATTGAACAAAGGAGTGCATGAAACCTAAAGGAGACCTGACACCAACAATATGCGTCCTCTGGATTTCTTACCTGTAGCCCAATATTCAGGTATAGGAAGCCAATAGAGCCCCTCTCACCCAACTCATCCTGCTTCTCCGTCCCACCCATTTCCACGATACACAAGGATTCAGGCTGGGCTGGGAGAGCCTGCATGCTCAGAGGTTGCAAACAGTCCTATGGGAGAAAGAGAAAAGAACATGGGAAATGACTAATTTTGGGAAAAACCTACCCAGAGAAATCTAATTCTAGGGGTAAAGAACAATCTGAGGAGTGAGTTCCACAGGGGAAGTGGATTACTAGCTAAACTGAATCTTAAAATAAGCTCTGCAGAAGATCATGCTTTCCTCTTTTTGTCAAAGTGGATAATGGGGTTAAAGTACGTAAGCAAAGGTCACTTCCCCTAAAAGTCATCTAAGGCCCTGGAGCCAGCCCAAGTCCTTGTCTGTAAAAACATTCCTGGGATTTTTTTTTTTAACTATAAAAGAGAGTCAAGGGTTTAGCCGAAGAAGTGGTGAGCAGTCTCAGATTAGCATCTTTAAAGCACTGCAGATGACTTCTGAAATGTGCCACTGCGATATCCAGAGCAACAGAGTTCAGGGTTCAGCACAGCTGATCTCAGAGACAGCCACCAGGAGTGGGCCAGGTGCTCAGGTTCCAACTGGAAGATTCTTGAAGTGGAGGGTGACACTCACTGAGGGGTCCAGGGAGATGATTCTGACAGTGTTGTCTACCAGTCCCACAGCCAGGAAGCGAGACCGCTGCTCTCCAGGAGGCACATTGGCCAGACTCATGCACACCACATCTGCTGACATCTCCTTCCGCTCTGTGTACTCGTTCAGCTGTCCTGACTATAGGAGTGAAGACAAGAGAGGTCACAAACCACTCCAACTCACCCCCAACCATGGACTCAGAAACTGGAGGAGGCCTTTTAAGTTCCTTTTTGCTTGCTCTCACTCCTCTTACTATAATCAATGATCAAGCATTTCTCTACTTGAGATTCTAAGACTGAAAACTATGGCAAATATTTGGTGGAAAAATAGAGTGTGAAGGGCAGGAGAAGCAAGTGCTTCATTCATAAGATGGGGTTTCATAACTCCAATGAGAATTAAGACATGAACTTACCCACCTCCTACTCCCCCATAAAGTGCCAAATGGGCTTGTGGACACTTTCCCTCAATTCTCTTTCTTGTGAATATAACCTAGATACCTGGACTACAACTCCCATCTCTACTTCTACACAAGTCCCACAGTAAATAATAAAATAACATACGGGATCCATCTCAAAATAGACCAGCTCTCCTCCTGTCAGGGCAATTACTACTTGTCGCTGGTTCACTGCACATTTCACAATTGTTTTCTTTCCAGGGGTCTTCCACTCATTGACTCTCTTGTCTGCTCGGATGTGCCGAATGCCGTCAGGATACACCTGGAGTAACAAGAAAACCTGACTTTAGCAATTTGACACATTGCTCAGCATGTGTCACACTTATCAGATCTGTCACTCCTGTCAGATCTGGAGCCACTGCATTTGAAGCACCAGTTGAGTCAATGACAAAAGAGCTAATAGGCTACAGGCAAGGTCAGCTTTTAAAAAGTTCATATCTTGCACTGTCTACTTCAAAGAAGTTTAAAGCTCATTAAGGTAAATACAGCAGCCTACATAATGAGGGCAAAGACAGAAGCAAGTAAGGTGGCTCTCTGAGAACCCTCACCTGCACCAAGGCATCATCTCCTAACAAGGAGCAGGACAAGGTGGGAGTGGTGCCCAGGAACCCAGAGTCAGTCACTTCTTCCACAGTCTCTCCGATAGACAACACAAGTGTGGCATTCACGAAAGACACAATGATGTAGGCATCAAACTCATCTGAAAGAGGAAAAAGAAAGGAGCCGGTTAGCTAATAAGTTATTAATTACACAGCCAAATGAGACACACTAAGTTTTCTCTTCAGAAACCTTCCAAGGCACTTCTATGTGTAGTCACCACAGAGTCATGTGACAAACAGCACAGGATGATCCAAAAGATAACTGAGGGTCTTAAGAGCCTACAGGTAAACTTAAATGCCGAAATACATTGAGTAGTTACACCCACTTCTAATACCTCTGAAAACTAATAGTTTCTTGAGACATTAGCTGGAAAAATGCAAGAGGACAAAGCAAGGGAGTCAGTGGCATGAAGTTTTGAATACAATGCTTATATATATTAAAGCTAAACTTATTTGTGCCAGATGCCAATCACAAGCTATTCTTAAAAGATACTCCTTATAACCAGGAAAGATGCCCACCTTCTTCCAAATGAAGCTTATGTGGGAACATAAGACCTAACGAATAAAACAGATTACTTAAGCCTTCATGAGACTAAGTCATTCTAGGGCTGGAAACTGAGAACCCTAGTATGTCCCAATAGGAATGATGTAAGAACACTAGATAACCAGGAAATAGGGAGGGAAATTGTTTATACTGTCATCCTTAACCTCTCTGGAACACTAGATAACCAGGAAGTAGGGAGGAGAAATTGTTTATACTGTCAGTCCTTGACCTCTCTAGTTTTTCACTATTTAAAAATACAACTACTCCGTGGTCATGAGCAATCCTATTAGGATTTGCTTTCCACTTAATGAAATGTAGTTGGATAAACAAACACTAATGATTTTCTCAGGGAAGTCAGCGGACCTGAGGTATACAGGCAACCTCAAGTTTCCCATGCACATCCCATTGTAAAAGGTCATCCATTTCCCATACATTCTACTCTACAACATAAAACAGCTTTTGTGTATCTAACACATCTGGCATACACGTTAATAAATACTAAATAAGGGAACTTTTTTTTAAAAAAAGAGTTGAGATTTTCCTAGTTTACATTTGAATTTTCTCTATCAATTCCCCCTTCGGTCCCTCCCAAAGAAACCAGGTAAACAAGGGACAGAATGACAGATAAACAAGGCACTACATTAGGAGTGGCTACCTTCTTAGCAGAAGAAGCTACAGTACCCTTTCTGCCTAATTTGAGCGTTGGTCAGAGTTCAATGACATACTAGTAAGTTTGATCCAACCAAGCCACAATCAAAGACACAGTTTGGGTTCCAAATGATCCTAAGGTGGTTCAGCTGAACTAAGATTACTGGATTAGTTCAACAGAATCCGTGTACTTTATTTAAGTAAAAAAGAAAGCCCAGTGAAGATGTTTTATTGCTGTAATCTACAGCAGTAGTGCTCTGACCCATTAGCAGGACATAAAATCAATTTGGTGGGTTTGTAATCAGCACTTTTAAACAGAAATATGCAGAAATAAATGTGATTTATGAAATTGTTTCACACAAAGGAAGGATTAAGTAGTTTTGTGAGACTTTTTGCTTCAGTTAATAATACATGTGAGTACTGACTGGGTGGCTGAAAGGTAAGAATCAAAGATTGTTCCCAATGGGTGTAATCTAATGGCTACACAAGGAATCCAGAGTAAGGATTCAATTTCCAAATCATAAGCAGCAACAGTGGACAAGCAGATAGTTGGTTTTATTTTATTTTGTTATAACTGTCAACACATACCAAATGCTTTGGGGACACCTTTTAAAATGAAGAGCTGTAAGACAGCACTATTCACATTCATAATATGAGTAATGACACAGTTGTTCCTGAAACGGATATCTTAATCGTGTACAGCAAAACCATAGTCAGTCTCCACACGACACCAAACTTGAAGGCTTTACGCCAGCGGTTTTTGAACCAGAAATTTCTGGTGTGCAACAATAACAAGAATTGCTTAATTTTAACATTATATGAATATTGTGACCTTTCCCACGTTCTCATTACTGAAATCTAATACCTTAAAAGTTGTGCCACAGCAAATTAAAGTCAAACAACAAAAAGGCTCAAACTAGCCAAGATTTCTGGTCCTTCCTTCGTCATGAGGAAAAGGGGGCTTCCAGAGAAGAGACCATACAACTTTTAACTTACAGGCAAGAGAATGGAGGAAGGGAGGAAGGAGGGCTACCTGGGTCCTTATCTTCCCTCCGACCCAAGGCCCCACTGCTCAGATATGAAATAGAGTTGCTCAGTGGACTTAAATGTGGCAATTCAACATTTGCTGGGCAATTCAACAAGCGGTAGAGCAAGGACTAATAATACCTGAAACCTGCTTAACATCACATTTTCTCAACATATCCATTACCCTGTGAGTATTAAGCACACTGTAACCTCTACCTTTCCATTTTATGGGAAGGAGGACCTGCTACAGATTAGTAGTCCTTGTATCTTGAGGCTATAGGTTAAAAGTTGGAGCTCAGAACAAAATCAAGCTTCAATCAAGGCAAATTACTACAAACGATAAATATCCAAATTGCCTTTATCCAAGGGTTGCAAGCTTCATATAGAACCTGTTCATCCCTCAGTGAAGAATTCATTAGGGTATAAGAATGCACCTTTGCCTCAATTAAATAGGACTTCGACCTGTCTGAGCACGGCTGAAGCATCCCAACAGAGGATGCTTTATTCTTCTTCCCCCTGCTAAGTATCTGGGGCTCAACAAGCAGCCCACTCGAAAGGCTAAGGTGAGGAACCATCCAGATGATTTAAGCCCCCCTCATTCTTATTTTATATTCAGACTACTCAGTGTTTGTCTTGCCTCATATTACATTAAAAAAAGGAGTGGGGGGCTTTCTCCAGGACCTGATCATTCAGTTAATATACCTGGAATATACAAAATTTCAAGGGAGAATTTGAAGATAAAGTTTTTAAGCTACAGACTCTTTCAGCTTAAAAACAAATCAGTCATATTTTCCACTTTCTGTGGAAGAAAATAAGACAAATTGATTCCTGCCTCAGACCATTTAATATACAGGCAGATGGGTATGCATTATTATTATGCACAAGGACATCCAACTGCAAAGTTACCCTCTGAGAGATGCCATCAGGGCAGCCTCAATATTTTGTGTAGGTCCCTCTCGCTGGGTAAACTCTAAGACCCCATGGTAGACCCTAGCAGTAGGTACACACCTGTGGTGATCAGCACCTTCACCAGCCACCTGTGGAAGAGAAAAAAAGGCTTGGTATTGGTAGTGTGCATCACCACGTACCAGCCATGGTTAGTAATTGCCTGGAAGATTGCGGCATGTGAGGACATGTGGAATGCTCACTCAACAGTAACCTGGGGTATCTGGAAAGAGAACGAACAGAGAGAACCTGTCCTGTTTTCATGGGTGATAGCCCGAATTATGGTTTTTCCAAAGAGTAAAATTTACCAAGATGTAGTCTTTCCCTAGATTTTGACATTCAGAAGAGAAATTTTTTCAGCTACCAGTTCCACCATGCACCATATTGCTTATCACTAACTTATCAAACATTGTCCAAAAAGCCCATTCCATCCTCTAACCCCTCCTTGGCAACATGCTTGTGCCTTTCATCACATCAGAACACACAATAGCTTGGTATATTTATCTTAAGACGACAAGTGCTCTGAAAATAGGGACCTATCTTTATTGCTGAGTACATGGGGGCACTCAAGAGACTGCAGGATGAGAGTATAGAACTTATCCTAACAAACCAGCAAGAAGCACTGACTCCCACTGCAGGGCCAGTCAAATGAGCAATGGGATTCAGGAGACAGGCCTTGATAAACTATCTTGGGACAGTGAACCTTAATAAGGTAACTTTAAAAATGAAGGTAACTTTTCAGTAATTGTAAGTCTATTTACAAACAGTTTAAGAAGTAAAACAAACAAGGGGGGAAGCACACTAGTTTTTATCTCAAAGGAGCTTTCTAATTCTAACAGTCTAGGCCAGTGGTCAGCAAATTGCGGCTCGCGAGCCACATGCGGCTCTTTGGCCCCTGGAATGTGGCTCTTCCACAAAATACTGACTTCTGCGCATGGGCCATGAAGTTTCAATCGCACTGTACATGCGCGCCCGCACGTGATATTTTGTGGAAGAGCCACACTAAAGGGGCCAAAGAGCCTCATGTGGCTCGTGAGCCGCAGTTTGCCGACCACTTGTCTAGGCAATGTTTTCAAGAGCCATAAAGTCCATCAGCTACCAAGCTAAAGGTGAACATCAATACTGACCAGTTTCTTTATGACATTACATATAATAGCGAAATCTTTAAAATCAATTGTCTAATTATCTTCTCAGCTAAAATGAACCCAATTTCCTATTCACCTGTTTTTTTCTCAACTCAGACTTGATTCCAATGCCAACATAAAAACAAAATCCACCAAAATGTGTTTTCTGCTAATAGAAAAAGGTTTCCTTCCTACACATTTCCTATTTCCCTTAAATTTGTTCCACACAACCAGAACATCTAAGTATCAGAAATAAATTCAGCTGTTTCTTGAAAAAGCTTTGTACACTGGCCAGGGTGATCTTATTCACTAGTCGTACAGTCCTAAGGGAACAAGAGGGAAATGAGGTCTAGGAATAGAAATGAACTCAAAGTAAATAAAAGGGAAAATGGGAATTTTTGTCTAGGAGCTCAGATTCCATCTCTCCTCTACTCCTTTCCCACTCATTCTAAAATTCTGATTCCAATCAATCAATTTCCGCTTTCCTTAAGCACTACACCCAACAAGCAAGACTAATTAACAAGCTTTACCAAATCTAATACCTAGGATAACTGTCAATTTCACTGTGGTTTCAGCACAATAGAAGAAATGGTTGAAGACAAATGAAGCAAAACCTTTCCCTCACACCATACCGCTTACACAGGTGAAACCAGTGTCTTACAGGTGAATACAGTCAAAGAACATCACACATGAAGGCTCTATGATACAAAAATGTACTATATGTATTGAATATTAACAATCTCCCTATGCACCTCTTACCCATTTCTATAAGAAGTAGTAGTGAAGGCAACCAGACTAGAAGAGCCTCAAAACATAGTATCAGGCCAGAAAAGTTTCTAGTATATGGTGCTAGATGAAGTGACATAGAACTATTATGAATGCAGCCTCTTACACCTTCTATTGTCAATGGCACCCAGACCCTCATTTTGACTGTTGGGAAAGGGCTGCTTACCTTCAATGTGCCGGCGCACTGTCCAGACAGCATTGGGGTTACCAGGAAGTTCAGAGACAGCCATTTCCGATACCTGATAGAAGAGATAGACCACAGATCCAGTGAGCATGGAACTCAGTTCCCTGCTTATAACTACACTAGATAATAAAGTACCAAAAGCAGTGCTCACATTGTGTGCTGAATATTGGCAATACCCATGACAGACTTTAGCAAGAAATGATGAAACAGCTGGGAGGGTAGTTGTTGCACCAAAACTCTACACTGCCTTTGGGTATGGCATACCTGCATCCTCCTCAAAGAGAGCATGTGGAAATGAATCAGGCCATCTGAGTTATTAGCATTCCATTTCTAACTCCCAACAGCCAAATGTCATCTCTTTATGGACCAATTCAAATGCCACATCCTTTAGGAAAAATCTTCCCTAGCCTCTTGGCTGGCAGTCACCTCTACTTCCTATAAGCTCTCACAAAGTCACTATCACCTTCTCTTAAGGTACCTTTCCAAAAAGGGATCCGAGGAAATGTTATCCTTCCCAGAATTTTTATGCTCCTTAAGGTCAGAGTCAAGAATCCTATGAATGTCCTACAGTTTCTCAAACATTAAACAAAATATCTAAGGTGAACTCAAAATGATCTGGAATGGAAAACTGGGTGTGGCTTATACATGAACTCTCTATACTATCCTTACAAGTTTTTTGTAAATCTAAACAATCCTAAAATAAAAATTTTGTTAATATTTTTAAATGACCTAGAGACAGTACATTAGACAGCTTAACATATTGTATTGTGTAACTACATTTTGTAGGAAGAACTCAAGTATATTCATGAAAGACATTACCCTTTCGTTTACTAATATGGTAATAGCTGATCATGGTACAGGAGAATCCTGGAAAACTTCATCAATTAAATGTAAATATCAGACATACTACATTCTATACCAAATGTAGTATCTGACAATGACACTGTTTAACTTAATGAGACCATAATCTACCCATACAATAAGCTCCAAATACACATAAGAAACAAAGACAACAGAAGGTTTTTTCCAATTTTACTTTTCAATTACAATTTAAATTCAGTATTACTTTGTATTAGTTCCAGGTGTCTGGAAAAAAGATTTTTTTTTTTTTCTGTAGAAGTGGAAAAAAGTAATAGGGACAGGGGACTCAAAAACAATTCTTAATTTGGGTCCTTTATTTCGTACACTGTACACAAAATTTTCTGTAAATACATATATGCTAGCCTTCATCAAGAAGCTCGATAGAATCCACTGAATAGTAACTAATCAATAAGTATTTGTCTAAGTTGGGTTTGGATCATTGAAAATTTGGTGGATTGATGCATATTTTGAGTAAGAAATTTGTCAAATTCCTTGAACAGTAATATTAATGGCTAACATTAACTGAACAGTTATATGCCAGACCTTGAGCTAAGTGCTTTATAATGCATTATCTTATGTAATTTAGACATCAATCCTTTAAGGCAGGTGCCATTAAGCCCATTTTTAAAGAAGAGGGAACAAAAGCTGAGGAATAGATATTAACTAGTAGAGCCAGAATTCAAAGCCAAGGTCATCTTGGCTATGTCCCAATAAAAATCTATAAAAAAACAGGCCCTGGGGCCTATAGTTTGCCAACCCCAAATTCTGAAAGCAAACTGCCCAGAAAGATTTATTTTCATTGCTTCCTCTGGGAGCAGTTCAGGGAAATGCCACAGGAGGCACCCTGCACAGCCAGGGCAAGAGGATTTCTGAGTGGGGCCCACTGAGGCCTGTCTCTCTGGACCCTGAGGGTCCTGCTGTGCTGGCTCTTCGTGTGATGACACTACTGCCCTCTTTATGTGGCTCATGGACACAGCTCTTCTTCAGATCCCTTAAAGTGGTGCATATTCTGAAGGCCCTTTCTCTACTATGTCATAACCTTGCTCTAGTCAGTGAATGTTCCTAATGCCGTTTCAACACTTGAATTTTTAAATTTATGAAACATGCAAAATTAAAAAAATAACACACATCCACATACATATACACATTTTGCTATAGACTTCCGAGGTTTAAATTTTGAAAAATAATTAAACTTCAAAAAATAAAGAAAGATTTATTTTACTACTGACAAAGCCAAGTCCTGGGCATTTGCTAAAAGGTCAACACTAGAATCAGGAAAAGATGTGGGATTTGAGAAGATTATTTTGAATGCCCATGTCACCTACAAGGCCCAACAATAAAGGGTTCATTAAATAAATTATGATCCATCCACTTTGGTGGACAAGTGCAAAAAAATTAAGTATAATGTGACTTAAATGCACATAGCAATAAGGAATAAATTTAGTAAGATATAAAAATATATACACAGTAGCCTGGCTGGTGTGACTGTGGTTGAGCATCAACCCATGCACCAAGAGGCTGCTATTCGATGCCCAGTCAGAGCACATGCCCGGGTTGTGGGGCATGCAGGAGGCAGCTGATCAATGAGTTTCTCTTTCTCTCCCTCTCCCTTCCTCTCTCTCTAAAAAAATCAATGAAAATATATATTACGTACACACAGTATTAATATAACAGAAAATGTTAAGTATCTGAAAACTGAATTAAAAAATGTTAAGTATCTAGAAACTCTGAATAAAGACCAAGAGCAAAATGTTCCATGCAGATTTCCTAATTTCCATGTTAAGGCTAGTGAGCCTGGAACTAGTAGATATGTTCTTGCCCTTTTATGCTCATTTGCCACTTTTTTAAAATGTGGCCTGTTGTGCTAATATGTTAAGGAACAGGAAATTTAAACTCTAAACTTTATGGAAATAGGAAAGAAAACATTTTTCAATGCTTCCTTCCAAACCCTGCAGATGATCTAGAAACTCCAATCTTACCTCAAGTCCATGCCTCAAGACTCTCAGAGATGACCGGGGTCCCCGACCACAGGCCACATACAGCTGTGGAGTGTCTTCATTTGCCAAATCAGCTATCTGCATGGAAAAAGAAAGTCTACTTGTGCTAAGTTTTCACACTGATCCCTGATTATTCTCAGTGAGCAAATCACTTTTTATATAAAGCTTATATATTAGCCACTGGCCTTGGGGACATGAAAGAAAAAGCCTGAATGTTCCAAAAAGCACACCAGTTGGAAAACGGGTTTTACCAATCAACAAAAAGGCTGTACTAGTTAAGTTAGCAAAGAATTTTTTTACTTAGTGATAGAAGTGCTATATAGCCTCCAACTAAAATTTAGCATTTGCTTCCAAATAAAAATACAAACTATAATCTTATCAGTATCTGTGACTTTCTCATCAGTAGGTCACATTTATTCATATAACATTAAGATTTATAGATACCTCCAATTATTTCCTTCATCACTACTTTGAAATTGCATTTAATGTCTATTGTTAGACTGTATTTGATCACAGATGCCTGTCTACAGATGCACCTAAGATGCACTGACCAAGTAACAGGCAGCTCTGCACCTGGTTGTTCGACACCAACTGGGGAAGCCATGTTCTCGTATTGGCATCCCAGACATCTAGCTGCTCGTTTCCAGTACAATTATTTGTTATCAATATATGAAAAGAGGCCAGTCATTTGTATTGTAGTTTTGTCGAATTGGACAGTTAAATGAAGACTCTTGACCGTCTGTAAGGCATTGCACCATTTTAACATGGATGAGCATGTGAGTTGAGTGTATATGGCTTTCACACTGACCTCTTAAAAAATAATTAGTTAACCTATTTTAAAGTCACCACCTTATTTAAAGCCATAATTTAAAAAAGCACATATATCACAACTTAAAAAATATTTTGCTATATTGGCTCTATGCTAGTACTATGTGAACTTACAAAGTTATTCAGAGAGCGGATCCAGATGCCTCACCAGGCTAAAGACATTCATGGCACACAAAAAATGCTTATAGCCCCCTATAGATACCCAAATTTCCTGTTAATTTTATTCTTGATCTACAAACTATTTACACAATTACTTCCCCACATTTCAATGAAAGGAGAAAAATCAAATTAGAAAATGCTTATTTTCTATTGCCCCGAGAGGACTGACTCTTTATCAAATAAAAAACAAAAGCAGTTAATTTCAGAGTGATCAACTTTACCAGGAAGAGTGCCTGAATGCTGACTTGCTCCCCCAGCATCCAGTGAACAAAACTCTCTCCCACTAGAAAGATGATCAATTAGACAGGGCAAGGAATCCCTTATAGTCACTCAAACCCCAACCATGCAGGACACAGAAGCCTGGGAAAATTCCTGCTCAACCAAACACCAGTAGTAGGGGATGCAATCCACATCCTGGGCCACCTCAGGTTCCTCCCTTAGGATGTGATTAAAAAGTTTTTGTTGCCCGGCCAGTGTGACTCAGTGATTGAGTGTTGATCCATGCACCGAGTGGTTACAGTTCAATTCCTGGTTAGGGCCCATGCCCAGGTTGTGGGCTGTCCCCAGCAGGGGGCTGCCTTGATGATTCTCTCTCTCCCCTCCTCTCTCTCTAAAATACAATAAAAAAAACTTTTTTTTAAACTTCCTGTTACTAGGGCCTGGTCTGATAGCTCAAGTTGATTAGTGCATCATCCTGATATACCAAAGTTATGGGTTCGATCTCCAGTCAGGGCACATACAAGAATCCACCAATGAATGCATAAATAAGTGGAACAACAAATCGATATTTCTCTAATAAAATAAATTTTTAAAAAATTTTTAATAAAAAAATTCTTGTTACTGACCCCATTGTCTCTGGAATATTTTAAGGAGGGAATGAATGTTAAAAATTAGATAAAGATAGGTATTTCATAAACTGCTGTGATAAAAGATCAATTTCAGAATACTTGAAAGTATATGAGCCCGTTTACATTAAAAAGAAAAATATAATACACACATTTATTTGTTTTATGTATGTGTGCAAGCTTATAGACACAGAGACAAATGCCTGGAAGCAATCATAAGTTGTCAATAGCAACAGCCTCCGTGGAGGGTTTTTTTGTTTTTGTTTTTAAAGATTGGGGAGACTTTTACTTTTAGCCTTTTGTATGCTTTGAATTTTTATACTGAATCTGAGTTTTATAATTAAACTAACAAAAAGCCCAAGAATTTATATAATGGGTTTTAGTACCTGAACTTCTACTTAAGCTGCCATATCTATATAACTCTGATGATTCCACAGATATGCTGACAAACCCAGTGTTTGACTAGCCCTTAATTTAATTGGAGTTAAAACTTTAAACTCATTCAGATTCAAAACCAATTGGCTGCCACTGCTCACTGTGGAGGTGACTGGAAAGACCCATACCTGGCAAAACAAAATGGGAGAGAGGCTGTCCAACTCATCGACCAGCACAAGGTTCTTGAGTGGTCTTGGCTGAAAGAAGAACGTGTCTCCTTCTTCCAGAGGCATGGCAGATGAAAACTCAGGTTCTTCATCATCATCTCCAAGATGTGCAATTTGATATAAGTAACTAGGGAGAAGCAAAGAAAACTTTAGTTAAAACATTTTCTGTCTGAAGATAATGTTTGACATCAACATTAATGTTCATAAAAGCACTTTATAAATATCTAATCCAAATTATAACATGAACTTTTGAGTCAACATCTATAGTTTGAAATCTCTGCTTATCTGAGTAAAGTTTTCTCTCTCTCTTTTTTTTTAAAGAATAGAAAAGGGATGAAAAAATTAAGTCTATTGAATTCAAATCGGTATAATGAAAGCATTGGGCTTCCACTAGAGTGCCTAGGTTTGAATCCCAGCTCTGCCCTTAACCTCAGGCTTAGTACTTCATTTCTCAGTGCCTCAATTGCCTCATTTATATAAATTAAATAATAGTGCCTTCCTAAAGAATTCCGAGTACTTACAACAGTGCATGGCACCTAGCAAACATCATGTTGGTCAAATAAGATGAAATATGGATACAGGATATCCAAAGAAAATCTATAACCATTCCAATTTAATAAAAAAAAAAAAAAAGCAGGCAATTTAATAGAAAACCAGGCCAAAACTATTGAAAACAAGAATTGGTGACCTTGCAGAAGTATGCAGATATTATTGTACTGTTCACCAAGCAAAATATAAACGTATCCAAAGATAGTAAACAACAAAATCTGTGCTCTGGCTAATAATGCTTATTAGTGAACTGATTCAAAGACAAACCACACAAAAAAACAAAAGCAACTTGAGAATAATCTATAACAATTTGCCATCATAAATTGAGTATGTAATGAGCATTAGGGAAGCAGCTCAATGAAAACAAAACAACAAACTACTGGTCATATTTGTTCTTTTAAGTAATATATCGAACCTTTAATACAGAGCACTTTGAACAATATCCATTACAGCTTTTTAGAAGCAGAATGACTAAATCAGTGTCTGAAATACATAAGATACTCAATAAACCTCAGCATTTAACTTTTGGTAAACATAGCAGATTTTATGCTAAACCATGAAAAAGCAAATAAGGTTATTATCCTTGAACAATTTACAAAAAGCATAGAGAAAATAGAACACAAAAATTAATATGAACTCCTTATTCAGGCAAGATGCCTAGATGCAGATGATAAAGACCACCTGTCAGAGATAACTTCAGTGCCTAGTAACTAAAGAATGCGAGTTTATCTTCATCACAGGAAAGGCTGCTTTGGCTGAATGCAGTAAAACAATTTCTGAGACTACACTATGCTTAAGACAGAGACTTTGGAACCAAACTGTCTGGGTTTGAGTTAGATTTAGTTCTGTGATTAAATTTCTTAAATTCTCTGTAACGCAGTTCCCTAAACTATAAATGTGATGGGTAATGGCACTGTCTTAATGGGAATGCTATGCATTAATATTTGTAAAATGCTTAAAACAGCTTGGAACGTATTAGCAAATGCTAAATTAGTGTTTGATTAATAAATAGGTTGTTGTACGGATTAAATGTGCTAACACCACAACATGTTTCTAATGTCCCAAATCACCACTCTTCAGTCTTCCAAATTTCAGCTGCAACAGCAATGAATTTCTCACAAGATCAAATTCATCTCATTCTGACAGCATCCCACCTGTATACTGTCGTCTTTCTTCCTACTCTCTGCCCTAAGAACTCTACCCTGTGGAAGGTTGCCGGAGCCACAGGATATACAGAGGAATTCATGCCCCAGGGGTAACTTTCAACCCAGAAGAGAGAGGACCTGGTATTCTTAACCAGTTAACTGCCACAATATTTTGATTAAAAAAGGTCCGCCGCTTGCCTCTAGACGCTTATGGCGTACAAATGGTTAACCCTCAGATAGGCCGTCTAAGAGGCACTCTGCTTACTTGATGCTCCTAGAGGTGAGTTCCCACTGCCCACAGCAGGAACCTCAATAATACATCCCCATGCTGGCTTTCCTTTTTCTTCTCTTTAGATTTGTACAAAGTGTTTATGGAACATCCTTTTAATACTAAGTATTTCAATAAATACTAATTCCAGCAAAAAGCTCAGGAGATCCCGTCTAAAGCTATGCAGCCACCCACAGGTACAGATCAAAGCCACTGAAGCAGGGGAAAATCAGAGAAAGAATGTAAAAGGGAAAGGAGGGCAAAACCTTTGTTCTGGAGAAACTAAACATTCTTGTGAAAAGCTCCCTGCCCTTGAGCCACATCTTCTCCCTCCTGCAATTGTTACAGTAACCAGGGTGAACCAGGGGAATAAAAGGATTACTCACTGGTTTCCGAATTCTGATGCTACAAAAAGGAAGCCTGTTTTAAGCACACACATGGCAGCAGCAACAGGCACAGTATCAAAATACTTGAGCCGGATCTCAGTAACCTGGAATGAAAAGAAAAAAAATTCTAGTGTAGGTACGTGAAGCTAAGATAGGCCATGGAAGGGAGCCCAGTATTATAAGACAGCTAAGCAGAGTAGCAAATAAAATACAGTACTTTAGTCTTTCCCCCTCTAACCATGGTCTGCTTACCATATCTTCATCTGTCTCCAAAGTGATCTTGAAGATATCGCCCTGCTCTGTTTGGGCCAAAAAGAAGAACATCGATTTGGTCTTATGGGTGGCAGAGCAGACAAAAATCATTCCTCTTTCAGGGTCATCCAGGTCATTCTAGCAAAATTAAATATACAACCAACATCTTAGAAATGAGTACTTATACTGTATTTCAGCTGGAATACAAGCTACCCAAGGCCTAGAGCAGTGATGGTGAATCTATCACTGATGGTGAACTCATTTTTTTGGTTGATTTTTCTTTGTTAAATGGCATTTAAATATATAAAATAAACATCAAAAATATAAATCTTTGTTTTACTATGGTTGCAAATATCAAAAAATTTCTATATGTGACACGGCACCAGAGTTAAGTTAGGGTTTTTCAAAATGCTGACATGCCAAGCTCAAAAGGTTTGCCATCACTGGCCTAGAGGCACCTGGAGCCTCTCTATATAACCTCTAACCCAGAGCAGCCAGCTAACTATGGTAATAAAACATCTAAAATTCTTGTTTGCTATAAATACATAACAAAGCCTGGGTACGAAAAATAGCCATAATTCCATTCTATAGTCTAATTAGCTGAGTACGGCAAAAACCATCTCCAGCCCTAGCTGGCATGCTTAGTGGTTAGAGCTTGGCCCAGGGTGAGTACCTGGGTTGTACGCCAATCCCGCCCCTGGTCAGGGTGTGTGTGGAAGGCAACCAATTGATGTCTCTCTCTCACATCCATGTTTCTCTCTTCTCTCTCCCCCTACCTCCCTCTCTCTCCTCCCTCTCTTCCATGCTTAAAAATCAATGGAAAAAATATCCTCACTCCCCCAGTAAGATTTAAAAAAAAAATTAGCTCCAAAGAAAAATGTCACAAAAGAGACACAAACTTTAAAAAATCATCATTTCAGCTGTGGATAAATAAATTTCTTCCACATCTACGCCACTACTATCCAAACCATTCATAATCAGCCCTTTTCCACATCAACCCTTGATTCCTAAGAGGCATTCCCTTGGCTATGATTTTTGAATTTTTTGTTTCCAATATTTTGTATTTCTCTCATTAAATAAGCTCTTCAAGGGCAAAACATGCTTTATATTTCTTTGTAGCCCCAAAGCCAAGTACAGTGCCCTGCAGTAGGATGTCCAATAAATGTCTCATCAACCAAACTAAATTACTTTCTACCCCTTACCAAGAATTTAACTTCCTAAGTTTCTTCTCAGGTTTTCTAAAATTGATGGACTCTTACTCAGATACCATGTATTAGAGAAAGTAACTCCTAAAAGATTTAACTCCAGGATCTATAAGTTAATATCAAAAAGATAACTAATCCAAGGCTGAGAGGAGAGATTGAGGAAGATCAGATGATTCAAGATTAGTTATGTGTTGAAAATTACTGAAGTTAATTATATTCTACTTTTTTATATGTCTAATAATTTCCATAGTAAACCGTTAAAATTAAGAGCAATAAAACACCATTTTCAACCACCAAAGTAGTAGCTGATTAAGGAAAAAAAAAAAAAACCCTGGGTGAGATGTTAAGGAAAAGGACATTTGCACAGTCTCAAAGTTCACCACCAGATCCCACACCAATTATTATTAAAAGAAAAAGGCACCTTTATGATTAAGAGAGCAGAGACACACCAACGTAACAAAATGATTGATTTAGCATCACCAATAATGAGACAAACCAACATTGTGTGCCCCTAACATTAACATGACTTAGTGGGAAATATATAGCACTGCCTACAGAATAATTCTACCAAAAATATTAACCTGGATATAATCATGAGGGAAAAATTATGGGACAGACTACAAGAAAACTAGCCCAGCCTTTTTAAAAACATCAGCATCCTAAAAGACCAAAAACAAACAAAAATGAGAGGAAAATATTCTAAACTAAAGGAGACTGAAAGTCTGTAGATTATAAGGGAATTCTGGAGAACAATGAGAGAAACTGAACTTTACATAAGATAATCCTATATAATAGAAGACTAATATGCAAATTAACCGAAAAGCAGAACGACTGGTCACTCTGATGCGCACTGGTCACCAGGGGGCAGACACTCAACGCAGGAGCTGCCCCCTGGTGGCCAGTGCACTCCCACACGGGGAACGCCTCTCAGCCAGAAGCCCTGAGCCAGGCTCAGGGCTGGTGAGCACAGCAGTGGTGGCGGTCTCCTGCCTCTGCAGCAATGCTAAGGATGTCTGACTGCCCCAAGGGCTCCCGGACTGCTAGAGGTCACAGGCCAGGCTGAGGGACCCCCTGAGTACACGAATTTCGTGCACTGGACCTCTAGTTATATTACATAAAATAGTAAATTATATCAGTAGTTTGGTTATATAAAAAAAATCTCCTCCCAAGAAGCCAAACACCAATCAGAAAGGATATATGCATCCCTAGGTTCATAGCAGCACAATTTACAATAGCTAAGATTTGAAAACAACCTAAGTGCCCATCAGCAGATGAGTGGATTAAAAAACTGTGGTACATCTACACAATAGAATACTACACCGCACTATAAAAAAGAAGGAACTTTTACCATTTGCAACAGCATGGATGGAACTGGAGAGCATTATGCTAAGCGAAATAAGCCAGTCAGAGAAAGATATATATCACATGATCTCACTCATATGTGGGATATAATGATCAACATAATTTGATGAACAAGAAGAGATCCAGAGACAAATGGCAGGGGAGGGGGGGTTAGAGAGCAACCAAAGGACTTGTATGCATGCATATTAGCATAACCAATGGACACAGACACTGGGGAGGTGGGGGCTTGCCAAGGGTGGGAATGGCTGGCGGGGTAGGGGGATCAAGCAGGGAAAAAGGAGACATATGTAAAATTTTTGACAAAAAAAAAAAGTCCTCATTCTTAAGAGCCACATCTTAGATTCTTGTAGTGAAGTATCATGGTGCCTGCAACTTATCTTCAAATGATTTAGCGTCAAAAAGTTTGTATGCATGCACATACACTTATACACACACACAAACATAAGAAAAGGGAAATGCAGCAAAATATTAACTGGTAAAGTGATAGGCATACTGAAATACACTGTCCTAGTCTTAGTTTTCTGTATGTTGGAATAGGGGGAAAAGATAAACAGAATGAGAGACAATTTATCTCCAACAAATATGCCTGGCTTCTTCAAACTAGAAATAAATTTCAAATTGATCATGTTCACAGGTTCCTCTAAAATGGAACTTTTTGTTTTTAATTCCCTTCCTCAGAGATTTTTTTTTTTTACGAACATATTTTACCAGCTTTATTAAAAATAACATTTACAAAGAAACTAAAACTTGGTAACAGACAGACTAAGAGACTACACTATAATTACAAAAATTAAGTTCATTTCACAAACACAAGTATCTCTTCTCTTATGGCAAACAAAACCTTACCCGTCTCCTGGGAATTGGACAGCGGATATCCGGCTGGTCACCAAAGTTCTTGTAGGTGATATAGTTTTCAGAGCAGATCAGCACTCCACTTGGACCATCTGACCCTCCTGGAACTGTCAGAGAAAATAAAACTTAGCAATGATCTGACATAACCATGAATTTAGCTTTCAATTCCTCCTCTCCTTTAGCACAACCTGAAGGTACAGTGTGCCGAAAGCTGAGAAACATTCCAAGTTTTTCCCTGAAAGTTATGCTACACAAAAATGGAGCCCAGTTTGGGTGACTCAACCTGTTCAGATATCCGATAATACATCTAAATTTTTTTTTGGTTTTTTTTTTTTTTTTTTTTTGGTGTCTGTAGCCAAATTTATCCCTGAGGCCCAGCAGAGGGGACCAGGGCCCATGTGCTACAGTGTTTCTATGGCAGCCTTCTGGACCAGTGCCTGCCATGGGGGGCAGGCACCGAATTTGACACGGCTGCTACATCTAAATTTTTAACTCCAAGCCCAGAACTGAGTTCTCAGCTTTAGATCTATAATCCAACCATGGATATTGCACTGGCACCTTCAAAATACAATGTGTTCACAAACTCAAGTTCTTTCCCAAACCTATTCTACCTCCTGGGTTCTGTACTTTCGAAAATACTACCAACAAAAAGGCCAAACCAGAAACCTGGTTGCCACCCTTCAACTCTCTCTCCTCGCACAATCCTACTGATTAGAATCTCTCCTAGCACCTCTCATGCTACCAAACTCTAGTGAAACAGCTTCCTGACCAATCTCCTGGCCTACAGTCTCAATATCCTTCATTCCATTAGCCAAAATGTAAGCAAGTACAAATACCTCGTTTTATTGCACTGTGCAGATACTGCGTTTAAATCAACATCAAGGCAAGACCCTCTCCACCAGCAAAAAGATTACAATTTGCTGAAGGCTCAGATGGTGGCTAACACTTTGTAGCAATAAAGTTTTGAACAATAAAGTATTTTTAATTAAGGTGCATACACTGTTTAGACATACCACTGCACACTTAATAAACAGTATAAACAAAAATTTTATTTTATTTTTTTTATGTATTTTATTGATTTTTTACAGAGAGGAAGGGAGAGAGATAGAGAGTTAGAAACATCGATGAGAGAGAAACATCGATCAGCTGCTTCCTGCACACCTCCTACTGGGATGTGCCCACAACCAAGGTACAGTCCGCAGGCCGACGCTCTATCCACTGAGCCAAACTGGTCAGGGCTAAACAAAACTTTTAAATGCACTGGAAAACAAATTCATGTGACTCATGTTATTGCACATTTGCTTTATTGTGGTGGCCTGGGACTGTACCTGCGCTATCTCTAAGGTATGCCTGTAATCTCCAAGTTATTATTCCCCTGCTTAGAATCCTTTTGGTGTAGCTACCACCACACCAAACATAGACAAGGTACTCAGGTTTACTATAAATAAGTTAGCTTCCTGCCCTAACTGGTTTGGCTCAGTGGATAGAGCATTGGCCTGCGGACTCAAGGGTCCCCGGTTCGATTCCGGTCAAGGGCATGTACCTTGGTTGCGGGCACATACCCAGTAGGGAGTGTGCAGAAGGCAGCTGGTCGATGTTTCTCTCTCTGTGATATTTCTAGCTCTCTATCCCTCTCCCTTCCTCTCTGTAAAAAATCAATAAAATATATATAAAATATATTAGTTAGCTTCCAGACCCTATTAAGTAAACCCTCCCAAGTTTGGGCATAAAATGGACCAGGCAAAATGGTACAGAGCAGCTCTGAGAGAAAAATACCTGTAATAAGGAAGTTGCCATGTTCCTCCAAAGGTTCACTGTATTTTCGGACCACATGATTTAAACCAAGGTCTAACTCATAGAAAGTAAGCGTCTGCTGGGTGTTAGCTGCTGCTTCCCCTGTTGGATCATTGTCTGCTTCCTACAGTGGAGTACAATGGCACAAAGACTAGTCAGTACCATAAAATCAAACTTTTAAAGGACATCAGGATTCTTCCATTTTACAAACAAGGAAGCAACAGTCCATAGATGCTGAATGGTTTGCCATCACACTACTAGGCAATGGTAAAGCTGGGACAAGAACACAGGTCTCCTAATTCTGGAACCAAGGTTCTCTCATCTAGAGGATACTGCCTCCCACCTTTCACTGTCTCTCTGTGGAAAAAAATACCCCCAAAACAGTTTTATCTCATTTTTCAGGCAGTTTTTCTCAATAAATACCCTGTTTCCAAAGGGAGATTATTCAAATCAGAGCTAAGTACTATTATATAATCAGGTAAGCTCTGAAACATTCCAAATTTCAGTAAGGCACTTGGAATATGGAAAAGATTTGTTAGCAGCATGGATAGAAGATTCAAACAATGAAGAAAAAACAACCTTAGGAAAGCTCTGAGGTGACTGGGGGTTAAAAAAAAAAAAGACACAGACACAGACACACACACACGCACACACACACACACTCCCCATTACCTCATAATCCATTTCCAGACAAGCAAACATTGGATTTTCAAATCCCACATCTACTCCAACCACATGATATACTAAAGTGTTCGCCTTGTGGGCCTCCAGGGGAGATGAGATGGTAAGCCGGGCTGCAGCATCTCTGTTTAAGATATACACCAATTTCTGTTTTTCAATGGCACCTGTAGTTGAAGAAGACAAAACACACAAGATTTCCAGGTAATGAATAGAGGGGCTTAAAGAGCAGATAGGTTCTCATCAGAATTTTTTTAAAAAATCTTTAACAGCCAGCCCAAAATCTATAAGTATACTAACTTAGGATTTGCTTTCTATCATTAAAATAGAGAATAGCATCATTTTACCCATCTTCTTCCTAATAGGGATCATAATATCCCATTAACTCTTCAAAAATTTTTAGTGTGCCCTAGATTTAACGATATTGGGAAACTAAACAATAATTCATAAAATTGCCACCTTTCTTCTTCCAGTTAGATCTAATGATTTTATGACTGGTCAGAGAGGGCTGCCCTCTAGAGGCCTGATCAGATACACAGAATTGTCTTCAAGAGATTTGTCAGAGAAGAGACATGAATGTGAATCATCACTTCAGGCTGATGAAAGCAACCATATTCATTGCCTAAGAACATAAAATCATTTCATTGTAATCTTTTTGTTACAGATAAAGCAAGAAATATAAAAGCAGGAAGTTCCAACTAGACCAGAAGTAGATAAGGTATGGTAAGACTTTCTCCATGTTTTAAAAGGAAAAGCAACTTTAAACCATGGAGTTAATCCACATATGATCCAAACTTTACCCAGTTTTGACTTATTAGCACACTGCCAAGATTATAGCATTGTTATCCTAAACTGAGCATCTACAATAGTCAGAGATGCATTCAACAGAGCAAGTCACTCACTAATCATAACAGCTCGCCCTTTGGGATCCACAGCTAAGAACTGGCCAGGAACAATACGGCGGCATCCACTCTTGCCAAAGGTCTCTTGGTGAATTTTCTCAAACATATTCTTAGACGGCTGGTATTCCAGGATAACAATCCGACCCGAATCACTGCCAACCACAATGTAGTCTTTGGTGCCACCTGTCAGCCTAAAGGCCATGAGTGACCGAATAACACCAAATACTTCCACAGTTAGTAGGGTGTGTACTTTGCCAGTGTTGGGATCCGGGGCGAAGCAGCTCCAAAATCTTCCCACGAGAAACAACAATTTCCTGTTGTTTGGTTCCTAGATGCCAAAAAATAAAGATCATGAAAAATCAGACTACTCTAAAAAGTAACCTGGGATGAGTCAAAATGCCACTTAACACAGATATAATTAAATGGGTTGGGGGCTCAGTATTTGAAATTAATTTATTCCATTTAAACTGATATGATCTAACAAAAATGGTATCAAATGTTTTTTTTAAGTGGTTACACAAGTTACTTCTTAGAAACTTTATTTTTCTAACATTTGCCATCAATCTGCATAACTGAGCACTATCCATAAATGGTATTAATGTATGCTTAGCATCATAAGATTAAAAATTTCCAAAGTCTCTTTCTAGTCCCTCTTTAAGGCTATTGTTCTAAGAAATCATATTACTATTTTGTGCAGTTTGATGTAGAGGGGACCAGGTGCCCAAGTGCCCAAATGCAATCTCAAAGAATTTTTAAAACTCTCATCTAAAATATACTGTTTTTTTCTAAACTCATCTAAAAAAGTTCACTTGCTTTCATAACTGCTATCAATACCTCCAAATGCATAATAGTCAACATAATTCCACCTGGATGAGTTGTCATCACCTTTAATCTAAATGTTTAAAATAACTAAGTTCTTCTTTGCCCAAACTCTCTCTTTGGTCTCAACTAACCTGCTTTAATATTACTATCATTTTCTCTGCCACCGAGGTTGGAAACTCATCCTTTACTTTCTTTCTATCCCCACTGTCAGGTCTTCACTATCTTAATGGCTTCCTATCCTATCTTATATCCCACTCTTACCTATCCCAATCCATTCTCATTGCTCAATGCCACCACTTATCAGGAGCCACCTTACTTGCCAAAGGTCATTTGGGTATCAGATAAAATAAAGTACTCCAAAGTGCTTTGGAAGCTATAAAGCATTTTAGAAATTAATGTTCTCTAATGATTACAAATTTCCAAATCTAAAAAATATAAAGCATAAAACTAGCAATATTAAAAATACTATACTCAGAAAGATAGTAACTGGACAACTTACCAGAGAAGTTGCCATGAATGGCAAAGCTGATACCAGTGGCTCGCTGCAACGTCAAGTTGTACAGGAACATGGTGACACCACTGAGTAACCCACCACTCCACAATCCACGCGTTGATTACACCAAGTCAAAGCAAGCTAAGAGCACACAAAAACAGAAAAATATCAACTTGGAAATTGTTTATTTCTATACAGGAAGTTGTGGCTGAAGGCAGCAGAAAGAGGACAGTAAGGACTATGGGGGAACAATATATTCACAATTAAAGTGCCTTCTATTCACCAGACACTATATATTCTTTGCCTCTAATCTCACCAGAAACCTATAAAGTACTTAATATTAAAACTCATTTTGTAGGTGAGGAAATTAAGGCTAAGAAATTAAATCATATATCCGAGGTCACATTACAAGAGGTAAAAATGTTGGAAGCTAGGATCTGGACCATTAATGCAACGCTGTGTTTTTGCTTTCTTTGTCACAGAAACCAAGTAGGTCTACTTTTACTTGTAGTTGAATAGGGTATGTGTTCACAAGGTTCAGAACACAAAAGCACAGCAAAAAGGCCTCCACTCTCCCATTCCCTAGCCATCCAGCTCTCCTCTCTGGGGGAAGCAACGAAGTTATAGCTATCCTGTCCTTCCAAATCTTTTGTGTATGAAGCAAAAATGTATCGTATTTTATCTCATTTTTTAAAAGTAAAGGTTGAGTACTATATATTGTACACTCACATTATACCACAATTTATCTATGTTGGAGATAACTAAAAAGGGCTTTCTCGTTTTTATTTTACACTTGCAGAGTATTTCACTGAATGGGTATATTAGAATTCATTTAGCCAATACCCTGCTGATAAACATTTAGGTTGTTCCCAATCTCTTGCTATTATGATCACTGCTGTAAAGAAAATCACTCATATGTAGGTCACTTATATGTGCATGAATATATCTCTACCATTAATTCAAAGAAGTGAAATTGCTGGATTGAAGGATTCATACAACTGAAAATTGGATAACTAGTGGCCAATTAACTTTCAAAAAAACTCACCAATTAAATTCCCAAAAATGTATGAGTCCCTATTTCACTATAACCAGACCTCTGTGATCATCTAACATATAAAAATTAGTAACTTACTTAGGGTAGTTCTCACTTGCATCTCTTATATAGATCTATGCCTTAGGAGTGATTAGAATTTAAAATCACTAAATCTAAAACAAATTCCTGCCACTTCAGAAGGCCTCCCTAAAGGAGTACAATGAAGGGAGTTTTTATCACCATACCAGAGGCCTGGTGCACAAAATTCGAGCATGGGAAGGGTCCCCAGGCCTGGCCGGCAATCAGGCCAATCGGGGCCTTCTGGCTGCCAGCCAGGGCCTCCCTTTCCTGCTGCCGCTACGCTCCCTGGTAGTCAGCACACATCATAGTGAGCGGTCGAACTCCCGAGGGGACACTTTGCATATTAGCCTTTTATACATATAGCTACAGGCCTGGTGCATGGATTCGTGCAAGGGTGGAGCCTGGTGAGGGGGAGGGGCCTCAGGTGGTTGGCCAGCCAGCCCCACCCCCTGGTCGAACTCCCAGTGGAGGGGACAATTTGCATATTAGCCTTTTATTATATAGGACTAGAGGCCCAGTGCACGGATTTGTGCACCAGTGAGGTCCCTCTGCCTGGCCTGTGCCCTCTTGCAGGCGGACATTCCCTGAGAGGTCCTGACTGTGAGAGGGTACAGGCCAGGCTGAGGGATGCCCTTACCCCCGCCCCCATGCACAAACATTAGGCACTGGGCCTCTAGTCATTGATGTTTCTCTATGAAATTAATAAAAAAAATAGCCCTGACCAGTTTGGCTCAGTGGATAGAGCATCGGCCTGCAGACTCAAGGGTCCAGGGTTCGATTCCGGTCAAGGGCATGTACCTCGGTTGCGGGCACATCCCCAGTGGGGGGTGTGCAAGAGGCAGCTGATTGGTGTTTCTCTCTCATCGATGTTTCTAACTCTCTATTCCTCTCCCTTCCTCTCTGTAAAAAATCAATAAAATATATATTTGCGATCGTAAATCTTAAAAACACTCAAGTATCTGTTCACACTGGCATCTTCCTCTAGTCATAAAACTTCATTGAAACAATTTCAATGTTGCAGGTATCAACAACAAATTTCATAATTAAGCCCCTATCACGTTAACGTGATCCATGCTATAAAATTAGCCATATTAAAGGCACAATTGATTTTGTGTTGTTGTTTTAACCGGCGGAGGAAACCACGGGCCACTTTTGATCCCCCGAAGAGCTCCCTCCAGGCTGCTTTTCATTTTTAGATGAAGAACCGGCCTACTCTCAAGTTCCTGTGTAACTGACCCCATCCGTTCCCGTCCTTGGGATTCACTTTCCCCCAAACCTATGCCTTACCCTGGGGGATGGAGAAAGGTGCATTTCGGAGGAAGATCAGCCTACAACTGCAATAACCACGCACCAGGAGCCATCCCGGGCGAAAACCCGGTAAATGTGACTTCCCGCACCCCTCCTGTCTGATTACTAGAAAAACAGCCTGCAATTAATCGCTCCCTCCATCCCTTCTCACGTGCCGAACGAACGCCGCCGCACTTCAACGCTGCAGTCTTCCAGGTCGACACCATTGCCCATTTTGCAAATGATAAAAACTGAGGATCAGGGGAGGAAACACGTTGACCAAGTGCCCAAATGCAATTCAAAACAGGGTCTTCGCTCCGAAGACTGTTTCCGTTATTTACTCTTTTCAGCACGTTAGGGTGTTTCTTCCCCCACCTTCGCGCTTAAGTGCTGTTTTACTGTCTCCAGGAGACCTCCCTCCCGCCCTTCCTCACAGCTCCCCCAAACCCGAAGAGCACCAGGGCCTAAAAGCTAGGCAATCCCTACAGGCTTATTTTTAGCCAGGTCTCTTGCCCACCTTGTAGACAGAAACAGGGAAAAATTCCTGGCAGCCGTTTTCACGTCCCAAGCGTTCCTATCGACCTCTCGTTTCTTGCCCGAATCTCCTGACCTCGGCTGCCGCACCGAGAACCGGCGCACACTGCTATATGGCCGCTCTACGCCTCTGTGGGGCGGGGGGAGACGGGGGGACTGCTTCTTTACCCTGCAGCCGGGAAGATGGTGTAGATATCCAACGGATGCAGAGTTCCTTCAAGGCCTAAGCCACCGCCAACGCCGACACGCCGGCAGCCGCCATTAGCTCTCAAGATGAGGACCTTCCGGCTAGCGCGCGGTAGAAAAAGGCCCCCCCCCCCCGGCGCCTGAAGGATGTATATATTTTTTTTTTAACGCATCGGTCTTGCAGCCACCCCGTATTGAAAATTATTTCAACATACCTTATGCCTGTCGCTTTTTCCAGAAGTCTAAAACAGGAAAAGACTTTTTAAAGTAAACATTTTAAAAAATCAGTTTCTCGGGCACTTCCGGAGGCAGCCCCAAACACCCGCGCGCCAACGAGGAGAGGGGCCTCGCGGGGCCGGAAACACGGACTGGGAACCAAGATGGCGGACCTCAGTTCCCCTCAGAAGCTGTTAGGGGCGCCACCGCCGCCTGAGGGAGTGGGAGGAGGCCGTTGCTCCGAAATCTCCACCGAGCTCATTCGCTCCCTGACGGAGCTGCAGGAGCTGGAGGCTGTGTACGAACGGCTCTGCGGCGAGGAGGTGGGAGGGCCGAGCCTTTTTCCTGGAGCATCCAGGGGGAGTGGGCGTAGTAGCCGTCAGTCGGGAAATCTGGGCTGTGGGAAGCTCTCTCCTTGCCGAGGGAAACAGAAAAGCACCTACTGGAGAAGCAGGAACGTCGCTGAGTGGTTCTCGGGACCTGCCATCTCCCTCCACTCAGTCTGATGCCCCAAGCTTGCTCTCCCTGTTATCTGGGCGAACCGCCCCACCCCCGATTGATTTCCCTTTAAGACCAGGTGCCTCCTGCTCTCCGCAGGATGCAAGTTAGATTGAGAGTCTGTGCCAATCCGCCTGGTTCTCAAAATAAGAATCAAGGTTGTCTTGCATTCGCTTAACCATGACATGCTTTCACCCTGTTATCGCATTGAAGCCTGCAGTCATTTGCAAATAAAGGGGAAGCGTTTTAAAACTTCCTCTTGCAGAAAAATGATTGGGGGTTGGGGGGTGTAATTTTAGCGTTTCATGCAGAGCTTGGTAGAAGCTTGAGGTTTTGGACCAGCCGCTTCCGCGCTGGTACCCCCGGCGGCGGGCCAGGTGAGGGGCGTGGCCTCGATCCCGCCGGGATCCCTTCCAGCTCGCGGCGTTTCACCTCCTTTCGGCCTCTCCCTTGCCTGTGGCAACCTGATGCTGTCAGTGCATTTCTGAATGTCAGCTGGGTGCCTTGCCAGTCAAAAGAAAAAAGATTTAAAGCCCTGATCTAACAATTGAGTAGCTGTTCCCTAAAACCAAACGTATTGTAAATAAGGCTGCGCACAGAAGGCGGGTCCAGCCTCGGCGGGTAGTGGAGGGAGCAGTCATTGACATCTTAGTAAGTTCGAGCACTAACGTGCACCAGCTCCAGCAGTTTCGGGTAGGTTTTTCAGCAAGGTGCGCTGTAGGAAACGTAAAGCGCTCTTGACTTAACGTTCCTAAGCTTGCATTCATCGTGTCAGTCGATTCTTTGGGAGAAAATTAAAGTCAGTCTTGCAGGCGGAAAAGTGTTGGTGCTGAATTTGTATGTGTTCACTGTCAAGGTGGAATTTCCGTCTCAGTCCTGCTGGACTGTTCTCACAGACATGCATGGCTGCTAGGAATAGCAGTTATTGATCCATAAGCCGCGTACTTGATGTTTGATACCTCGTTTGGCTCCCACAACAGTCCCGTGAGATATGTATTCCTATTCCTATTTTAGGGTGAGGAGACTCAAGCATAAGAAGGTTACGTTAATTGAGGCAATGCAGGAAGTGGCATAGCTGAGGGAGAACTACACGCTAGGAAGAGGCTTTTTGTGACTGCCCCTTTGGAAGTTGCGTATGTGTAGCCATTATATTTTAAAGCAGTGGTTCTCAACCTCCCTAATGCCGAGACCCTTTAATACAGTACCTCATGTCCTGGTGACCCCCAACCATAAAATTATTTTCGTTGCTACTTCATCACTGTCATTTTGCTACTGTGATGAATCGTCATGTAAACATCTGATATGCAGGATGTATGTTCATTGTTACAAATTGAACATAATTAAAGCATAGTGATTAATCACAAAAACAATATGTAATTATATATGTGTTTTCCGATGGTCTTAGGCTACCCCTGTGAAAGGGTCGTTCGACCCCCAAAGGGGTTGCGACCCACAGGTTGAGAACCACTGTTTTAAAGACTTACCTGTGTTAGGCACTATGCTACCGACATTGAGTAAAGGTTTGTTTTCGCCTTTGTGGTGTTCATCTATTAGATGAAGTAAGATATACATAATAATCACTATGCAGTGTGGTTAATTGCAAAAAATAAGTATTGTTTGTTAATATCCTGGGGGAGTCGAGTGGGGGAAAAGAAGACATTTGCAATGGCTTTCATCCTTCCGCTAAGGGGTTGGGTTAGGTAACTTGGGATTCCTTCTGAGCGTCCCAATGACAGGATGCTTCTTGTGTTTCAGAAAGTGGTGGAAAGAGAGCTGGATGCTCTTCTGGAACAGCAAAACAGCATTGAAAGTAAAATGGTCGCTCTCCATCGGATGGGGTGAGTCTTCATCTCCTAGGAGTTACTCTACAACAGGGTCCACTGGATACGTTATGTCTCCTCTCTGTTACAAAATGCCAGTTGGGTGTGAAACAGGAGCATTACTTCAAGGAAAAGTGGACACTCAAGGGTTTTCAAAGTGCCCTTGACCAGCGGTACCAACATTACCAACATCACTTGGAAACTTGTTGGAAATACAAATTCTAGGGCCCCACCCCAAACCAACTGAATCAGAAACTCGGGTGGGGGTTCAGGAATCTGTTTTTCAGTAAGCATGCCAAGAGGCTCTGGTGCGTGGCTCAAGTTTGAGAACTGCTGTTGTTACAAACGTTGTGTAGTCATAAAAATTGCTCTTTGATAACATCCTCTCAGTTTGTTGGTTAATACATTTTATGCTCACTTGAAGAGGGTATAGGAGAGATAAATTGTGATGGGGAAAATAAAGAGAGAGAAAAAACAGTTGGGAGGATCTGTTCTCTCATTCTTTGACAGTACCTATCTAAGGGTGTCTTTAAAGTATAGGCCTGAGTTTACAGTAAAACACGCTTGGGGAAAAAACTGTTAGTAGAGTGATTTAAGCTAAGAATTGTGGGGAGGTACAAAAGAAGTAGAAAGACCTGGTCTCCATCTGCAAAAAGATTTTTCCCATCTCTTACTACTGCCTTCTGCTCCTGTGCATGCATGTGTGCTGACAATATGGATCTCCAGTCCCAACCTGCAGTTGATTGAAGGTGATGCAAAGCAGCTAGCTGGAATGATCACCTTTACCTGCAGCCTCGCTGAGAATGTGTCCAGCAAAGTTCGTCAGCTTGACCTGGCTAAGGTAATCCCGTTCTGGTGTTGATGTTTGAGTTAGTAGCAGACAGTAGAAAAGCCACCACCCTAGAAATTAGAGCAGCACTAGCCAATAGAAATCTAATGTAAGGTACCAAAACCAGACACAGATATCATAACAAAAGAAAACTCCAGAACAATTGCTCTTATGAACATAGACAGACATTCTCAACAACATTAGCAAACAGAATCCAGCAACATATAAAAAGGACCATACTATGTGCAAGTGGGATTTATCTCAGGATTGGAGGGTTGATTTCACATATGAGAATTAATGTAATATATCAATAGGAAAAGACAAAATACACATGATCATCTTATAGACTAAAAAAAGTATTTTACAAAATTTAACACCCCGTATCAAAACACTCAAAATACTTGGAATAGAAAGTAACTGCCTCAGCCTGATAAAGGGCATCTATGAAAAACCAAAGATAGCCGAAACCGGTTTGGCTCAGTGGATAGAGCGTCGGCCTGCGGACTGAAAGGTCCCAGGTTCGATTCCGGTCAAGGGCATGTACCTGGGTTGCGGGCACATCCCCAGTGGGAGATGTGCAGGAGGCAACTGGTCGATGTTTCTCTCTCATCGATGTTTCTAACTCTCTATCTCTCTCTCCCTTCCTCTCTGTAAAAAATCAATAAAATATATTTAAAAAAAAAAAACAACAACAAAGATAATATACTTATTGGTAAAAGACTGGTTGCTTTCCCCCTCAGATTAGAAACAAAACAAAGATGTCACCTCTTGCTGCTTCTCTTCACCATCACACTGGAGGTTCTAACCAGGGCAATTAGACAAGAAAATGAAATAAAAATAATTCAGGCCCTAGCCGGTTTGGCTCAGTGGATAGAGCGTCGGCCTGCGGAATCAAGGGTCCCAGATTCAATTCCGGTCAAGGGCATGTACCTTGGTTGCGGGCACATCCCCAGTGGGAGGTGTGCAGGAGGCAGCTGATCGATGTTTCTCTCTCATCAATGTTTCTAACTCTCTATCCCTCTCCCTTCCTCTCTGTAAAAAAAATCAATAAAATATATTTATAAAAAATAATAATAATAATTCAGATTAGAAAAGAAGATATTTAATACCAATCACATATGGACTTTAAAATTTTCTAGTAGCCATTTTTGAAAAGTAAAACAGAAATAGGTGAAAATCATTTTTGAAATATGTTTTATTTAACTCATTATATCCATACCATTTAAATATGTAATTTCCATAAAATTATAATCAGATATTTTAAATCCAGTGTATATTTTAATACATACACACCTTAATTTGGACTAGCCACATTTCAAGTTCTGTGGTTAGTGGCTTCTGTATTGAACAGAATAGCAGAGTCTGTGCTCTTGAACAAATCATTCCCAGCCTTGATTTGCCCTGTGAAATAGTATAACTTTTCCTGATCTGTGTGTTCAGATTCTGTAAAAACAACTTACCAGAAAACTAAGCCACATAGCCATTAAAGGTTACTTTTAAACATTCTTGCTCATTCTAGTAGAAAATTAGTTTCCACATTTTTCATTTACTTTATAACTTGGACTTGGTTTACAATGTCACGTTTCAAAAATGTCAAATGTAAGCCAGATATAAATATGGATTATCACCTTGGCTGGGTAGCTCAGTTGGTTAGGGCCTTGTCCCATACACTAAGGTTGCAGGTTCAATCCCTGGTCAGAGTACATACAAGAATCAACCAATGAAACAACAAATCATATCTCTCTCTCTCTCTCTCTCTCTCTCTCTCTCTCTCTCTCTTCCCCTTCCTCTCTTTCTCTAAAAGTCAGTAGATAAAAATATAAACAATAAAAGCTGTTTGCTTGGTGTGAACAGCTTTAAAAAGGAAAGAAAATATGGATTATACCGTTCTTGCTTCCATTAGTTGAATGATCTGATCACATAAATTAAATTGCATGATACTTGTCAGTGGTCTTGATCATTAGCAATAACAGTTTGTGAGTGGTAGTGTTTTTAATTTCCCAGTGAGAACTGAAAAGGACCTATGGTTAGCCAGATTCAGTCCCTGAATCTTTCTATCTTCTGAAGAGATGTTTTTGAAATAGGACATTGTTGCTGAGCACCAAGTCTTTTTGCAGAACCGCCTCTATCAAGCTATTCAGAGAGCTGACGATATCTTGGACCTGAAGTTCTGCATGGATGGAGTTCAGACTGCTTTGAGGAATGAAGATTATGAGCAGGCTGCAGCCCACATTCATCGCTACTTGTGCCTGGACAAGTCAGTCATCGAGCTCAGCCGACAGGGGAAAGAAGGTCAGCATCCCAAACTGTTGATTTCTGAGCTAGGCACACTCAAGCAGGAGAAGGGTATCTATTGGTAGGAAATTTTTTTGTTTGGCAATAGACCCTCTATGGGCCCAGATTATCCCAGGGCAGTGTTGTTATTCCTATTTTACGGAAAAGGAATTTGAATGCAAATCTGTTCTCTAGCCAGTGGGTTCTTTCCACTTGCCTACTTAAAAAACTAAATTCTGCCCAGCCAGCGTGGCTCAGTGGTTGAGCATTGACCTATGAACCAGGAGTTCACAGTTAGATTCCCGGACAGGACACATGCCCAGGTTGCAGGCTCAATCCCCAGTGTGGGGAGTACAGGAGGCAGCTGATCAATGATTCTCTCTTACATCAATGTTTCTCTCTCTCTCTCCCCCTTTCTCCCTTCTATTCTCTCTAAAAAGTCAATGGAGCCCGGCCAGTATGGCTCTGTGGTTGAGCATCTATCTATGCACAGGAGGTCACTGGTTCAATTCCTGGTTAGGGCACATGCCCAGGTTGCAGGCTCCATCCCCAATAGAGGGTGTGCAGGAGGCAGTCAATCAGTGTTGCTATTTTTCTCTCATCGATGTTTCTATCTCGCTCTCTCTCCCTTTCCCTTTTTCTCTGAAATCAATAAAAACATTTTTTTTAACGAATACTTTAAAAAAAGTCAGTGGAAAAAATATCCTTGGGTGAAGATTAACAAACAAAAAGAAAAGAAAAGTGGTGCACAGACTAAGTGGTATTAATTTTCACTTTCTCCTTTGCACAGGGAGCATGATTGATGCCAACCTGAAATTGCTGCAGGAAGCTGAACAGCGTCTCAAAACCATTGTAACAGAGAAGTTTGCTATTGCCACTAAGGAAGGGGATCTGCCCCAGGTGGAGCGCTTCTTCAAGATCTTTCCACTACTGGGTTTGCATGAAGACGGATTAAGCAAGTTCTCAGAATACCTTTGCAAGCAGGTATGGCCCCTGATTCTTGGCAGGATAATGGTATGGTTCTCTGCCTACAGATTGGAGCACTGGGGAGATCCAGTGTCAGTGGATAATTTCTTGCCTCTGGATTTGACTCCCCTTTCCTGCTCTTGCAGTAGCCTGGCAGGACTGAATGCGTGCACTCATTCGCATTTATCTATTTCCAGTCTGCTGTGTGCCAGGCCCGGTCTGGACATCTGCTGATGCACATTTATGTCCAACAGACCAAGTGAAAGTATAGGAAAATTAAAATGCAAATTCTCTGACAATTTGACTCATCCTTTTCAAACTGTCAGCCAGGAACTGGCTTCTTTAAAGAGCATTTTGAGTTGCTGGTTAGTGTTTTTAAGACTTCATAAGTAGGGTTGAGTTTCAAAATAAGCCACAATAGCATGAAGCAGATTAGGTCACTTGGGGTTAAATCCTGATAAAGAAGCAAACTCCAATTAAAGTCTTAGCCCTCTTCCCCCACCTCAGATGGAAAGAAGCAGATCCCAGGAGGCATGTGTGCAGAAGCTATTGCTTGTTTATTTATTTATATTTTTTAACCCTCACCCAAGGATATGTTTTATTGATTTGAGAGAGAGAGAGAAACATTGATTAGTTGCCTCTCGTATGCGCCCCCACTGGTGAACAGGATGACATTTCAACCAACTTAGCCACCTGGCCAGGGCTTGTTTTTTTAAACTATATGTCACAGTGCATCCTGTCCCTCCCCCTGCAATTTTCTGTAAGGAGACACTAATTTGCCATTAAGAAAAATAAGACAGCCCTGACCAGTTTGGCTCAGTGGATAGAGCGTCGGCCTGCGGACTCAAGGGTCCCGGGTTCGATTCCGGTCAGGGGCATGTACCTTGGTTGCGGGCACATCCCCGGTGGGGAGTGTGCGGGAGGCAGTTGATTGATGTTTCTCTCTCATCGATGTTTCTAGCTCCCTATCCCTCTCCCTTCCTCTCTGTAAAAAATCAATAAAATATTTTTTTTTTAAAGAAAAATAAGACAGTTCCATATGTGCTGACATATTTCTGTTTTTTTTTTTAATATATTTTATTGATTTTTTTACAGAGAGGAAGGGAGAGAGATAGAGAGTCAGAAACTTCGATGAGAGAGAAACATCGATCAGCTGCCTCCTGCACACTCCCCACTAGGGATGTGCCTGCAACCCAGGTACATGCCCTTGACCGGAATCGAACCCGTGACCTTTCAGTCCGCAGGCCGACGCTCTATCCACTGAGCCAAACCAGTTTTGGCTGTGCTGACATATTTCATTCTCTAACATATGTGGTTTGTTAAGTTAAACAACAATATGCTACCATTCCTGTTTAAAATGAGGGTCATGACAATCCTATATAATAAAAGCATAATATGTTAATTAGACCGGGCATTCTTCCAGACCAAGCCGGGGCTTCGAGGGAAGCTGGGGTCCCGGGTGCCAGAGGGAAGCCGATGTTGGCAGCCAGGGGGAGGAAGGCCTACTCTTGCATGAATTTCGTGCATCAGGCCTCTAGTAAAGATATATGCTTGTATAAGCATGGGATATTTTTGGAAGCGTTAACAGTGATCACCTCTAAAGATGGGAATTAGGGGACAAGAGACATAGGTAAGAGCAAAAGACACTTTCACCAAACATTCCTTTGTCCTTTTGAACATTTAAGTGTTTATATTTTATCCATTCTAAAAAATTAATTAAAATAAAATACAGCTGCTTTATGTTACATTTTTTATTTTTTAAAATTTACTGATTTTAATCCTTACCCGAGTATATGTTTATTGATTTTAGAGGAAGGGAGAGAGAGAGAGAGAGAGAGAGAGAGGGAGAGAAAAACAAAAAACAAAGAAACAGATATTGATGTGAGAGAGAAACATCAGTCAGTTGCCTCTTAAACTCACCCCAACCAGGGATCAAACCCACAACATAGGTATGTCCTCTGACTGGGAATCGATCCACGCTACCTTTTGGTGTATGGGACAATGCTCCAACCAACTGAGCCACACTGGCCAAGGCTTTATAGTACTTTTTTATAATCAGTAGTTTGCCATCTGGGACCTCGAAATAGCGTCTACTTTTAATCCTTTAAAAATCAGTTCAGCCCTAACCCTTTTGGCTCAGTGGATAGAGCGTCGGCCTGCTGACTGAAGGGTCCCAGGTTTGATTCCGATCAAGGACATGTACCTTGGTTGCAGGCACATCCCCAGTAGGGGGTGTGCAGGAGGCAGCTGATCGATGTTTCTCTCTCATCAATGTTTCTAACTCTCTATCCCTCTCCCTCTTCCTCTCTGTAAAAAATCAATAAAATATATTTTAAAAAATAAATAAAATAAAAATAAATAAAATAAAAATCCCTTCAGCAGTGCCCAGATTCCTTGTCCTGCTCAATAAAACACCATTAATGATAAGTTAGAATTACACTTTCAAATGATTATTGAAATTGGGGGCTCTCTCCCTTGGCTAATGGCAGAACATATTTTCATGCAAGAGAAAAGCATTATTTATACCTCTGAGTTCAAGTTCCTTGTCTTGCCTGAGGCTTAGACAATCCAGAGTTCTCAGGGGAAACATGGGAAAAAGAAAGGCAATGGGAAATCCTTTTGGGAAACTGAGGCCAGCCTTTGGTCTGGAAAATATATGTGGATTTTCTTTTTTTTTCAGGTTGCCAGTAAAGCTGAGGAAAATCTGCTGTTGGTACTAGAGACGGACATGAGTGATCGAAGAGCTGCAATCATCTTTGCAGATACACTCACTCTCCTGTTTGAAGGCAAGCCTCTTTCCCCACTCTAGGGAGATGGTAGACATTATCCTAACACCTGCATCCTAGTGTTTCTTCTCTCCCCACTAGCCTAATGCCTTTAATTTAATCCTGTAACTTACTGCATACTGGTTTATTGGAGAATTAACTTCCCAATTCAACATCAGGTTAGCAAAGATTAGTTGGATCCTTCCTTGCCCTCAAGACCAAACTCTAAGAATAAATTTAACCCTTAAATACATTACTGGGAAGAGAGCAATACTGATTTGTAAAGATGTTTCTGTACAAATTGTCAATATAACGTAGGAAATGTCTGCTGGTGTACCAAGTACAGAGCATATTTAACAGACAAATTTGCTTAGCAAATTCTAGCACTGACAAAAACCGTTTGTATTCATTTGGGGAGGTGAAACATCCAAAAGGGGTTGAGTTAGACCTGGGTCAGCCTTGGCTGGAAGAAAAGAGCTTATTATATGAGAAGAACATTTGGAATCCAACCCTCTTTCTTTCTTCTCTCTAGGGATTGCCCGCATTGTGGAAACTCACCAACCAATAGTGGAGACATATTATGGGCCAGGGAAACTTTATACCCTAATAAAGTATCTGCAGGTGGAATGTGACAGGCAGGTGGAGAAGGTGGTAAACAAGTTCATCAAGCAGAGGAACTACCACCAGCAGGTGAGCAGAGGAAGCTACAGGTGGCTTGGAATCAGTGTTCACCAGGGACACCAAATGGAATAAAGGGGGAAAGAGAAAAGAGATGCGGACAGAAAAAAATAAAGGCTGAATGCAGACTGGCCTGCATCTTGCCCATCAGGGCTTGAGGTGTTGTCATGATGGTGATGACCTCAGTACAAGATTGAAGAGGAACTGGAAAAGGCTTCCTAAAAGGAACACAACAGAAACATTAAACCAGTTCTTTATCACAGAATGTGCAACTGTGCTTTCTAGTGATACAATGAGAATTTTATTTGTGAAGATTCTATGAAGTGTCAAGTAATATGTCACACATTTCTCCTTAGTTCCCTTAAGTGCTAAAGATAACGTTGCTTTTTCAGAACTTTATTTCTCCATTCCTTTGAGCAGAGAGAGTAAAGAATAGGACTTAGAAATAGTCATCCTATAGACTCTAGACAGTAGTCCTTTGGCATACCACTAGCATCACTTTTAAATGCAATAATATGTTGCTGCTAAGGTTCCAGTGCAGATGCAAGAAAAAAGGGTCCTTGAACATTCTGTCTGTCCAATTGTGGCAGCCAAGATTGAATGGGGGAATACAGTCAAAAAGTAAAAATAAATGCCATAATAGAGGTGAGCATTACCATCTAAATCAAAAAATCTTTGGCTCATCATTCTGAAAGCCTACTTTTGGCGTGTCTGTTAAGCACACTAACCAAACATTCTTGTATGCCAGAAGTTTGGAGTGACCAGCAAAAAGCAGATACAAGGAGGGTGGGGAAGAGCACTCTTATATATGGTGTTTTGCAGTTCCGGCATGTCCAGAGCAACTTGAGAAATTCTACAACAGAAAAAATAGAACCAAGGTAATAGTCCTCTTTTCTTCAGCCCATAAGTGTTTGGTTTGGCAGTCATGTATCACTACTCTGTTACAATGTGGTCTATGTTTTAAAAATATTTATCTATGACTCTTGGTTTTCTTTAATGGAATATATCATACAAACAAAAGCACATATATAACCTATATGGTTCATAAAGAATAATAGATCACTACCAGTACTTTTGAAGTCCCCAAGTGACTCTCTTCCACCCCTCTCCCAAAAGCAACTACTATCCTAAAATTTTAAGCTTTTTAACTTTTCTAATAAAAATAATATATGCTTGTTAAAAGAAAATCCAAACATAAAAATGTATTCATTCAATCAATTTTTTACTGAGTACACATTACGTGCCAAGCACTGGGAATATAGCAGCAAGCAAAGTGAGCAAAACAAACCTAATTCTTTCTTTGTGGCATCTCTGGTCTGTAGTGTTTACTATATGCCAAACATTGTTCTAAGCACTTAACAAATATTCAATCATTTAATCCAGGCTTTCTCAGCCTCTGTACTATTGGCATTTGGGCTGTGCATTATAGGGTATTTAGCATCCCTGACCTTTACCCACTAGCTGCTGGTAGCCCCCTCCAGTTATGACCATCAAAAATGTCTCCAGACGCTGCCAAATTTTCCCTGGGGGGTAAAATCACCCTCGGTTGAAGATCGATGATTTAATCCATTAACATTTTTTACAGATGAGGAAACCAAAGCCTAGAGGGTTAAGTGACTTGACAAAGATCATACAGCTAGAAAGTGTCAGAGCCAAGAAAAGAACCCAAGTAATCTGACTCTAGAGGTCATGCTGTTAACCACTGTGATATGTTAAGTGTAGGGGACAGGAGAATGTGTAATAAAGGGATATAAACTAAGCTGATGAAGTTCAAGGAAAAATTCCTGAGGCAGTGACCTTAGATCTGAGACCTTGAGTTTAATAAGTAGGAATAAGGTGAGTGTTCCACGTAGAGCAGGGAAAATGTGTGGAAAAGGCCCTGTGTGTTTGAAAAAGTGAAAGAAGGTCATGGTAGTTGAAGTGCAGAAAGTTGGGGAGAACCTGATGTGAGATGAATCTGAAGAGGTTGTTAGAGTTAGGCCATTCCAGGTCTTGTATCCTAAGAGCTATGGAAATCTTGATTATGATATGATCAGATTTATGTCTTGAAAAGATCTCCTGGTCTTCAGCGGAAAATTAGTCAATTTGTGTATATAAACTGAAGTAGTGGTTCAACTTCATTTTTTAAAATACACATATCAGTTATGCTAGCACAATTTGTTGAAAGGACTATTCTTTTCCTATTGAATGGTTTTTACACTCTCCCTAGAAATCAGTTGACCATAAATGTGAAGATTTCTGGACTCTCAATTAATCTAAAGGTCTATTTTAATGTCAGTACCACACTGTTTTGAATTCTGTAGCTTTGTAGTAAGTTTTGAAATTGGGAAGTGTGAGTCCTCCAACTTTTTTATCTTAGATTGTTTTGGCTATTCAGATGAGTAGATGAATGGGTGTGAGATAGTTTAATGGTACCCCCCAAAATCTCATCACAGCTAAATAAGAGGTTGGGAAGGTTTGTTTTCTCTCACATGAGGCATAGATCATTTTTACTCAAACTGCTAACAAAAACACACCTCCCAGTCTCTTATGTAGCCCTGGCAGGATTTTAGGGGCCGAGTGATTTGGGTGAAATGTCTAAGTGGAATATGTGGTTGACAGCTCTCTGATTATAGTTGGGTCAGCAGAGCCAGGATGACCATCTGGCACAGACCTGGACCCAGTGGGGAAGGGATGTTCGGGAGTATGTTTGCCCTGTAGCTTTTCTGTCTGAAGGAACCCAGTGTCCTGCTGATTTCTTCTGCTCCATGTGTCTCAGGGAACTGGACCCCATCCTGACTGAAGTTACCCTGATGAACGCCCGCAGTGAGCTGTATTTAAGCTTCCTCAGGAAGAGGATCAGCTCTGATTTTGAGGTGGGGGACTCCATGGCCTCAGAAGAAGTAAAGCAAGGTAAAAGGCATTTCCCATATTCCCTGGGAGGGCTGGGGTGTGGTTATTGTTGTGCATAGTTAAGCCACAAATCTCTTAATAAGAAGTGACGGGTTTGTTGGCATCTGGGGGTCTATGGGCAAATTGAGACCAACCCAGCATTCTGCATGATTTGTACCAATAATACATAGCAGAGGAACTAGTTTTATGGCCCAGTTGGCATTGCCTTGAATTGGTGTTTAAAGGAGGTTGAATTGGTGTTTTGGGCCTTATTTGGAGTTTTGGGCCTCATTATTATTAATTATAGCTGTCATTGTTCAGAGCTATGCTGTCCAATGTAGTGCCACAGCCACGTGTTAACAATTTAAATTGAATTAAAATGAAATAAAATTTAAAAGTTCAGATTAGTGCCCTTGCTGGTTTGGCTCAATGGATAGAGTGTCCGCCTGTGGACTGAAGGGTCCCAGGTTCGATTCTGGCCAAGGACACATGCCTGGGTTATGAACTCGATCCCCAGTAGGGGCGTGCAGGAAGCAGCCAATCAATGATTCTCTCTCATTGATGTTTCTATCTCTCTCTCTCTCTCTCCCTTCCTCTCTGAAATCAATAAAAATATATTTTTTAAAAATTTCATATTAGCCACATTTCAATTCTTCAATAGTAGTTACCATATTAGACAACACAGATAAAGAACATTTTTGTCATCACAGAAAATTCACTGGTTTAGAGAATGAAATGTATTATACCCAATATATTTCATTCTTTGCCCTAGAAATTTACATCTTTTGAGTCTTACTAATTCTAAGGAAATAATGAAAAAGAAGCAAAAAGGGCTTTGTACAAAAATGTTCACTATGATCTGCAATCACTCTGATCTCTAATTATCTCTGTTAGCAAAACGTTTGTAATAAGTAACCCAGGTGTCTCAATATAGGAGAGTAGTTTTTAAAAATATAGACTCTACCTGATAAAATATAGTCATTAAAAATAAGTAAGCTAAAAGAAGAAAAAAGCTATGAAGAAACATTGTAAATATTTATAATTTTTAAAGCACAATACAAAACTATCTATACTGTGATTGTAACCATGTAAATCATGTACTAATTTGGAATAAAGACTAGAAAGGAACCAGGAAAAATGAAAAAGGTTGATCTATTTCCCCTGAGGAAGAAAAGTGAGTGTTCTTTCCTGGCTGTCCCCTAGAGCACCAGAAGTATCTGGACAAACTCCTCAACAATTGCCTGCTGAGCTGCACCATGCAGGAGCTGATTGGCTTATATATTACCATGGAGGAGTACTTCATGAGGGAGACTGTGAATAAGGTAGGACAGAGGACACATCCCTTGGAAATGGGGCTTCCTGTCCAAGAAGCCAGGCTGAAGGAAATGGCCAAGGCATGTCATATTTCTTGGTCCTGCTTTGAGAATACCCTTGCAGATTGAGTGGCACCACTTTGTATGGTTAGTGGTTATGCTTTGGAATGGTCATGCTCTTCATAGATCCAGGTGGGACTTCTTTCCCAAGGATCACAAAAGAACACCTCACTCCTCAGGGCGTCTACTTGTCCCGGCCTCCCTGGAGGTCTGTGGTGAGGAGTGTTGGGGAAGAAGGGCCTCTCCAGATCTCTTACATCTCAGGTAATAGTTGTCCTCAAGGCAGAGGCCCTAAATACTTAATTTCCTAAGTGATCAATAGGGAAGTGAGCTATTTTAATAAGGATATCCACACCAGCTGTTGACCAGGGTAAACCATGTGTGGGAAATAGGGACAAGGTACAGAAAAGGAAGCAGAGCCAGGGCCTGTTCCAGAACCTCCTCGAACTGTGACATGTAGAACTGGGCCCTTACTGGGTGCTTTGCCTTTTGGGTAGGCTGTGGCTCTGGACACCTATGAGAAGGGCCAGCTGACATCCAGCATGGTGGACGATGTCTTCTACATTGTTAAGAAGTGCATTGGGCGGGCTCTGTCCAGCTCCAGCATCGACTGTCTCTGTGCGATGATCAACCTCGCCACCACAGAGCTGGAGTCGGACTTCAGGTATGGTTGGTGCTGTCTCATTTCTCGGAGGCAGGAAGGTCCTAATTGTGATTGATTTCTGAGGCCCATTTGTTTCTTCCTTTTTTCCCTTATAATAGTTTAGTTCTATACAGGATAAACCTCTTACCCATCGCACAACATCCTTGGCTCCAGGCAGCTGAACAGCAGCCAGATATCTTATGGGCCAAGTCAGTGTTCCCCGCACTAGCTTGCAGAGGTCATTGGCCCTCAGTCCCATGAAAGACAACAGGCAGTTCAGATGAAGGCAGTAGTTGTAATATTTACATAGTTGCCACTATGCTGATTGCCTGCTTTTATTCAGTCCTAAAACAACCCTGTGAGGTAGGAGCTATTAGCTCTGTTTTATAGATGAGGAAACTGAAGCTTAAAGAGATTCCATTCCTTGTCAAAGATACCACACCTCATACATGGTGAAATATGGACTAGAGTCCTGAACTGACAGCCTTTCATTAAGCTGAACTTCTGAGTTTGTTGGAGCTCAGTGGTGATACCTGAGAGCCTCATGGGAAGTTGAGAATTAGCTAGTCTTCTCTGGGTGCTCTTGTCATCAGTACCCTCGAGGGGTATTGGCCTCTGACCATGCCTGGCTGCCCAAGGCCTCCTACAGTCATCTCAAGGATTGGTCATATTCTGATGGCTCAGGGTAGGGGGCCCTCTGGTCTGCTGTCCTGGAGGCCAGATTGAGCGCTGTCGATCCCCATCAACCCCATATGCCATTCTGCCACAGGGACGTTCTGTGTAACAAGCTGCGGATGGGCTTCCCGGCCACCACCTTGCAGGACATCCAGCGTGGGGTGACGAGTGCCGTGAACATCATGCACAGCAGCCTCCAGCAGGGAAAATTTGACACAAAAGGCATTGAGAGCACTGACGAGGCCAAGCTGTCCTTCCTGGTAGGTAGCCCCACCGGCCGGGAGCTGGGTTGGTTTATGTCAAGAGGTAAAACTATGACGTGTAAGCTACAGTATAACCTTCAAGTGGAGACTTTCCCTCTAGTGCAGTGGTTCTCAACCTTCTGGCCCTTTAAATACAGTTCCTCATGTTGTGACCCAACCATAAAATTATTTTCGTTGCTACTTCATAACTGTAATGTTGCTACTGTTATGAATCATAATGTAAATATCTGATATGCAGGATGGTCTTAGGCGACCCCTGTGAAAGGGTCGTTCGACCACCAAAGAGGTCGCGACCCACAGGTTGAGAACCGCTGCTCTAGTGTCTATGTAGAAGGAAAACTCTTTTAAGGACAGCTCATCTTAGAAGGTTCTGAAACCATGTCTTACCCAGGGGCCTATTTCTGAGGAGCCTGAGCCAGGACAGGCACTGTTTCCTGCCTGCAGTCTGGGTGCTCAGCTTTCTGGAGTGCTCATCCATGAGAGCACTACCCTGATATTCAGGGCTCCACTTAGAGCTTGGCTTGCATTTGCCACAGGACCAACTGGAACATGTGCCAAGCCTCCAGTCAGCTGCTCTGAGGACAGTCCCCCAATACGGATGGGTGCCAATCCTTCAAGCCTACCAGGACTGCTTTTCTAGCACACTTCTTAGGCTTTCAGTGTCCTCAGAAATGTGACCTTAGTAAAGCCCTTAGCCTCCCAAAATGACAGATGTGATGAAGCAGTGAGTCTTCAGTTGTGTGACAGCTGGCGAAGGAGAAACGTGGAAAGATGAAAGGATTCATACCACACCTAGTGTGTAATGAGCCAAAAAGCACAGATGAGTCCTGAGCTCACATCCAGGCTTGTCTGGCACTTGCTGTCTTGGCATGAATGGAACAGCACTTTGAGAGGTCACTTTGCTCCACCCTTACATTGGCCAGACTCTTGTCTTCTTGGACCCTGAGAGTCAGAGGCTGAAGGAAACACCCAATAGCAGAGCTCTCAATCAGCACACAGATAGGGACTATGAACACCCTTGGGTTAGATGCAAAAGTGTATGTATATTTTTTTTCTGGAAGCAGGGACCTTAGCTTTTCAGATTCTTAACTTCCAGAAGAGTTCAGAGCTGTTACTTTCCAGACAGAAACCTCAACATGCTAATATCTACCTGGGAACCCACAGTACTAGTGCTCAGATAGATGTGGAGGCTCTTTAGGCAGCCCCACTCTCTTCCCGTCATTGAAAATATGTCCCCTGGGCATGGGTTCTGTCGATCTGGAATGTCATGGTTGTTGCCAGAAAAGAGTATTAGTTCAGAGAAACCGTTGCCTCTGAGTATGGTGCCTTTGGAGAACTTTGCCAAAATGCCTGGCAGCCAGTTTCGTATGATCATGGATTGACTTAAATTTTCATTTTGTTTACATTCCATTTCATTTTTTACAGAACTTATTTCATTCATTCCTCTGCTCAGAAACGACTCCTTGATACCTACCTCAGCAAAGCTAGCCAACTTTGCTGGCTGTTTTGTTGAAGGCCCTCTGAATCTCACCCATCCTGCCACTCTCGTCCTACATTCCCCACTCAGCTCCACAGGCCCCATTAGGCTAATGGCTGTACGTTTGTGCCTTGGCTGCTCCCGTTCAGACAGTTTCATTTGAGGGCCCAGAAAATAAGGCCAATAAGAAGGGTGATGCTAAGAAGAACGAAAGAAAGACAGGTGATGCTGGGGCCCTGGCCGGATAGCTCTAGCTCAGTTGTTAGAATGTCATCCTGATTTGCCAAGGTTGTAGATTTGATTCCAGATACAAAAATCAGTCAATCAATGCATAAATAAGTGGAACAACAAATCAATGTTTCTTTCTCTTTCTTTCTCTCTCTCCCTCCTTCCCTCCCTCCCTTTCTCTCTAAAAAGAAAAAAAAAATAAGTTAAAAAAAAAAAAAGAAGTGATTCTGAATGATTGGTGATAGGATTCTAGTTTTTCTGACACCAGGTACTTAAAATGTCACCATTCCCACCGCAGGGCCTATTTCTTATGTCACCTTGATTCATTTGGTTGTCAAGATGAAATCCCCAACGGTGCTGACAGATCATTCACCATGAGCTGGGATAAGCCCAGTGAGTCCTTGCTTACAAGGGCTGTCGGTACAAGGAAATTTTAAAATCAATACCATTTGAACCCAAATCCATTTTCCCCTCATGACAGATTATTCTTGGTGCCCTTAAATGTCTTAGAAACATTTACATTGTCGTCTTAATCCTTGAGCTGTCATGACAGTAAATTCCCTGGAACTGGTGATGTTAGCAGCCTTGCGTGTGGCATGCTAATGTAAGGCCGTACGTGTTATCCATCACAGTGGAAGCAGCCTCAGCACTGTCAGCAGCGTGACCTTTCAGTACTGGCTGCAGGACACTGATGAGGGGAGCATTCTCAGGAGACAAGAGGGGTGGCCTAACCTTAACCTCCTGAGGCTCTGGGAGTCTTCTTCTACCTTGAAATCCTGGAGCTCCCGACTTATCTCTTGAAAACTGGTTCCTCTCTACATCACCTTTGCCTTCCTGGTCATGCCACCAGCACACCAGTTTAAAGGCTGTGTGATCCTCTCAAATTTTAATTGCTGCCCCACACAGCCTCTAGGTTAGTATTCCCAGCCCACAGCTGTGCTCATGTACCATTCACCTGCTTTAAATAATCCTCAGTGTCACCCCATTGTCCACAGGACAGCAGAGCACCCAAGTGCCAGTCTGACTTTACCCACCTCTTACCATTTTCCTGCACTTGTCTGTGCACTGACTCTGCTGATCCCTAAATACCTTTTGGAGTTTTCTGCCACTCTGCATTTGCTTATGTTATTTCCTCTCCATTCACTCATTCAACAAATATTTATTGAGAAACTTCAGGCACTGTCTTCGGTTCTAGAGCTGTATTGCTCAATACGGTAGCTCCTAATCACATGTGGCTATTTAAATATAAATTTTAAGGGTACAGGGGGATAAATGGTGATGAAAAAAAAATGAATTTTATTTTCTTTTTTTTGCTTTTTCTTGTAAATTTAAATTTTAAAATCCATTTCCTGAGTTGCACTAGCCACATTTCTAGTGCTCAATAGCCACACATGGCTAGAGGCTACCATACTGGATGGTTCAGATTTCTAATATTTCCATCATCAGGAAAGTTACGTTGCACGGTTTTCTACTAGAGACACAGTGGTAAAGAAGACAGACAAGATCCCTGTCTTCAGGGAGCTGTCATTCTAGTGAGAAAGGCAGGCAAGAAACAAACATTTTCGGGTCATCCTAAGTACCATTAAGAAGATACAGAACTGGACAGGGGGCTGGTGGGGGTGGAGAAACGTACTCACCGTCATCTCCTGTCAGTTATGTTCCAGCCTTTTAAATTCAGCTCAGTTAACAACTCTGCCATGGAGCTTTCCTGAAGAGCTCAGACCAAAACGTTTGTTCTTTCCTCAAAATGGCCATTGCAGTTTGTGCCTTAATCATCACTTTGACACATGCTGGTTTACATGATTGGTATTTCTGCACCTCTCTTAAAAGTCCACTGAACTATGAGAGTAGTCCTCGGCTCCTATCCTGGCTCTAGCTCTGTGGTCTGTCACTCTCTGAGTTCCTCTCTCTTTACCATGCTTTCTTTTTCTTCACAGAGTTTATCACTACCTGACATTATAAAATACACATATTTATTATCAGACTTCCCTTCTGGAATATAAATTCTATGAGGGAGTGAATTTTGTCCGTTTTGTTAACTGCTTTCTCCCTGGTGCCTAGGACAGTTTCTGGCAGGTAGCCAGTGCTAGGTAAATATTTGCTGAGTGAATTCTTGACTAGCCTTGGTGAGTCATTTCATCTTCTGAGAAGTTCTGTTCCTCTCTATGAGCTGGCTTGGTAATACTTGTTTTGAGAGGGTATTTGTATGAGAAAGTGCCTCCTGGGTGCCAGGGCTCAGGAAGGATTACTTTAATGAGTGTCAGCCTTTGCATCACTGACCTGGACCTGGAGGTTCGAAGCCTCAGGATATCTCCCAGGCCTGTGTGCCTAAACGTGGAAAAAAAAGACCTGAAACCTTGGGTCACTGCCTCTGAAGTCAGGTTGGCTTTGTTGCCTTGGTGTCAGGACCAGGAGAAAGAGCAAGCTGGCTCACTATTCTGCCCAACCTGAGAGCTGAGGGCCCTGCCTGATGACAGTCCTCAGCCCTCATCCGAGCCTCAGGAGTGCAGCTGTCAGCCAATCTGGCGCTGGAGTGGGTACAGAAACCAGGGAGCAGGAAGTCACATTCTTCTGTCCTCATCTCCCAGGTGACTCTGAACAACGTGGAAATCTGCAGTGAAAACATCTCTACTCTGAAGAAGACGCTGGAGGTACAGAGGAAATTGCCTACTGCTTTGAGCCACTGCAGTCTCCCCGGGAGGGAGCCCTGTGCACTCCTCCTGGTGGGACTGTGGCAATCGGCACTGAGCCAGTCTCTCCTGCAGAGCACGGGAGGGGTTCCCTAGTGTGTGACCGTAGGAAGAGCTCTGGCCCAAGATCTGGAAGATCAGAATTCAGATTAGATCTTCCAGCACATACTTAGCATGTGACCTTGGACAAGTGTCTTAACTCCCAAAGCTTTAGTTCTCTCATCATTTGAATGATGCCCTACTTTGGGTTTGTTGGGTGGCATAACAAAAACCATGATTGAAAACACTATAAAAGTGATAAAGCCCTCTATAAATGTGAGAGATTGAGATGAGATAGAGTCAGGCTCCACATGCACAGGGCTGGGCAGACTGAGGAGGCTGGGAGCCAGCACACAGGGAAGAGGGCCCAGTAGCTGATGGGGTTTCTGGGACTCAGGGAGAACAGTCAGATGGGAGGTGACAGTAGTACTGTAAACTGGACTAGATGATGAATGTATCCCAAAAGGGGCTTTAGAATTGGGTAAGATGAGAGTGATACAAAGTACCAATAGCATAGTGTCTATCCCACTGTATGTATCTGAGTCATGGCGCCTTATATTCCTGACTTCGTCTTTTACTTGGTCTGTTGGATTTTGAAATAAAATTTTAGGAAATGTTAGGCATTCAGAACTGAACTGATAGAATTAGCCAAGTGAAAGAAAAAAGGATAGCAAAAATCTAAAAGCAATTCCCATAAATCCTACCCCCTTTGGATTTGCATTTCACATGTGTCCTTAATCCATGAGGTCAGGCGGCATGATGTCCATCTTACAGATGAGGTTAAAGAGCTAATAGTAAAGCTTGGAGCTGCTGTAGGAATGCAGGGCCTCTGCCCTCTAGATCAGTCCCTTTACGACTCTCCCACAATGCTGCTCCTGCTGTAGCCAAAGCAGCACAGGCTTTCTAAGGAGGCTACAAGCAATGTGGGCAGTTGCAACCCAAACATGGTGAGCTTCAAGCAGCTCCCCCTGTGGAGTGCTGTGCACCTGGGCTGTAGTGTGGGGATTTGGAACAAGTGCTTTGAAGCCAGAATTCCCACCTGGAATCCCAGCTCTTCAACTGACTGCTGCGTGGCTTTAGTTATAACTTCTCTGTGCCCCAGTTTCCTCATCTGTATAACAGGGATAATAATAGTACCTACTTCATAAGATAGATGCTTTAATAAAAATAAAATGCTTAGAACAAGGTAAGCAGTTGAATCTTAGCTCTGTTCATGATGATCTCCCTTGGGCTGCCAGACTATAATATTTTAAAATTAGAAATATAACAATAGCTAATATGTCCTTAGTGCCTACTATGTGCCAGGCATTGGGCTAAGCACTTTGTGCATCATTTCATCCAATTCTCACAACCACCAAGGAAGCAGGATTTGTGTTCTTATTTTATAGACAGTGAAATTGAAGTTCAGAAACTAAATCACCTGACCAAGGTCACTCAACTAATAGGTGGCTAAGCCAGGAATTGAACCTAGGAATGTCTGTCTCTAAAGGTATGAAAGATGTCTGGTTTTTGTGTTTCTTATTCACATCCCTTAACACTGGTACCCCCAGATTACAAAGGGGGAAGTGGGAGCCAAGTGGCTAGCCACCAGGATAGAATCTAGGTTTCTGAAGCCCACTCGGGACTCGTGCCTAGGATCGGCCTTAGCTGTTCCCAGAGAAGGTTAGAGCAGGAGAAATGGCTGTTGCATGTTGCCGCCCTCCCCACTGCCCATGGCCCTCGCTCAGAAGCCTGAAAACTGGATGTTCTCTCCTAGAGTGACTGTACCAAGCTGTTCAGCCAGGGCATTGGTGGGGAGCAAGCCCAAGCCAAGTTTGACAGCTGCCTTTCTGACTTGGCCGCCGTGTCCAGCAAATTCAAAGATCTCTTACAGGTAAGCCCCAGGTTCAGCTACTGGCTGAATCCTCTGCCTGTGTTGCTTGGAGAAGATTGTCACTGCCTTACCGTGGGCTCTGTGTATAAAGAAACAGGAAGGAGTTGTGAGGAAATAGCATGCAAGCCACTGAACGTATGCAATCCCTTGAGACTAAAGGCCCCGTTGGTCTTTCAGCGATGCAACTGTCACATTGACAAGCTAGCATTCTGGCCTAGAATCTGTACTTGGCCCCACTGTGCCAAGAACCCTCAGAAAGGTGCTCTGAGGAATGGAACCACATGGTTACTTAGACCCAATGTTTGGCCTTAGTCACAGGTGCTGCCTAGTACTGGGCACTCATATCGCTTCCTTTTTTTTTTTTTATAAAATAAATTTTTTTATTGATTTTAGAGAGGGTGGGCAGGGGGGGAGAGAGAGAGAGAGAGAAACATCAATGAAAGAAATACCGATTGGCCTACTGGGGATGGAGCCCGCAACCCAGGCATGTGCCCTGACTGGAATCAAACCGGCAACCTCTTTGTGTATAGGGCGACACTCAACCAACTGAGCCACACCAGCCAGGGCCAAAAATCTCTTCTTTTGAGAGTGTACACCAAGCATGTCAAACTCGAGACCTGTGGGCCCCATGTGGCCCACAATGAATATTTTTGTGGCCCAGCCATTATAACGGTATGTAAGAAACATTTTAATAACAATTTTGTAACTTAACTTAATTTTTACAATATCCTGTTATACATAATTATTAATACCGAATTACAGCCCTAACCAGTTTGGCTCAGTGGATAGAGTGTCGGCCTTCGGACTGAAGGGTCCCAGGTTTGATTCCAGTCAAGGGCACGTACCTTGGTTGCGGGCACACATCCAGTGGGGAGTGTGCAGGAGGCAGCTGATCGATGTTTCTCTCTCATTGATGTTTCTAACTCTCTATCCCTCTCCCTTCCTCTCTGTAAAAAATCAATAAAATATATTTTTAAAAAAATACTGAATTACAACGTTCGCTAATGACTGATTATTATAATCATGTCATTACATTTACATGCCTTACTCGCAGGTGCACCATTTCCTCCACTAATAATAGCAGCGAATATTTTAGCAGCCGATTGCCCCGTCATTAGTCTTGTACTGACTTGTTTGGTGTGCGCAACAGGAAATATTTTGCTTACAAAGAACAAGAAAAATAGGTTTATTTGCATTATACATATTAATTTGTGCAGTTATTCAGTGTCTGATAAGTTAATGTTCAAGAAAAAATATTAATTTTTATTAAAATGTTCTATTATTTTATGTTAACGATTACTCACATTTACTTCAGCCCTTTGTATTCAGCATGTCTCTATCGAAATAAACCTACATTTCTATGAAAATTGAAGCTTTTGTTTTTTGGCGGCCCACATAAACTTAAGCCTTGTTTATTTGGACCGTGTTAGCCTTTGAGTTTGACATGCTTGTTGTACACACCAGCCTCTAGGCCAGCGGTTCTCAACCTGTGGGTCGCGACCCTTTTGCGGTCAAACGACCCTTTCACAAGGGTCACCTAAGACCATCCTGCATATCAGATATTTACATTACGATTCATAACAGTAGCAACATTACAGTTATGAAGTAGCAACGAAAATAATTTTATGGTTGGGTCACAACATGAGGAACTGTATTTAAAGGGCCAGAAGGTTGAGAACCATTGCTCTAGGCCTTATCTCTGGCCTGGACCTGAATTGGCACAGATCTGGAAAGGAACTGGTGTTCCTGGCCTCTTTTGTCAGCATTATCTGTTACACTTCAAACAAGGCCTGCAGATAGTCTCAGAGCTAGAAGAATGCCCTGGCAGTCGAGGATGGAGCTGGAGAAAGGAAAGGAGTTAGGTGCCTTCTGGGTCTGATACTTGTACTTTGCAGGAAGGGCTGACAGAGCTAAACAACACAGCAATCAAGCCACAGGTGCAGCCTTGGATCAACACCTTTCTCTCTGTTTCCCACAATATTGAGGAGGTAAGTCTGACCACAGGCAGCCATCAAGCTCAGGATTACCCTCTTGTTCCCCTCCCCCCAGCTGGAGGGCAGTGGAACTGTACAGACTAGTCTAGTCCTCACACTCTTCTCAGGCCCACTTCCCTCACCCCCATTGCCTAGCTTCCTCCCAGGAAACAGGCTGTTCCTGTAGTCAGAAGGGCTCAGAAAAACATTTAAAGGGAGTTTGCCTTGACCTGACATATCCTCTTATTGAGGTTCTTTTTTCTTTTTCTAACCTAAGGATATTATTCCTATAGGACAGGGGTGGGGAATCTTCTTTCTGCCAAGGGCCATTGGGATATTTGTAACTTCATTCGTGGGCCATACAGAATTATCCACTTAAAAATTAGCCTGCTATATTTGGTCAAGCATTTAATTAACTCACCCCTAATGCCTTAGCAAGACCAGATTAAATGATTTCTCAGGCCTTATAGGGCCTGCAGGCCAGACATTCTCCACCCACCCCTGCAAGAGTAAAATGCAGGAGCTTTACCATATTGTGTGGGCCATGGCTACAGGCCAGGGCCGTTTGCCAGTGGGAAGTGTGGTGCAGAAGTAGCAGCAGTCACTGCCTGCTGCGATGTCCAAGGTGGTTTTAAGGTGGATGAGTCAAAAGCTACCAGGGAAGAAGAACCTCTTCCGTTAGAAGGGTGGAAGTGGGTGGGTGGGTGTAAATGGTTCTTCTTGGAGAAGCCCCCAGTGACCCGTCTTGCTTCCTAACAATAGGAAGAATTCAATGACTATGAGGCCAATGACCCTTGGGTGCAACAGTTTATCCTTAACCTGGAGCAGCAAATGGCAGAGTTTAAGGTGAGCAGGGGTTCTAGCAACCAGCTTATGGAATTACCCACAACTGCCCAAATCAGCAGGCTGAAAGCCCTCCCAAGTCCCAGCCTGTAGAAACACTCCTTGATGGCCTCATGTGACTGTCCCTACCCCCAAAAAACTCCACAGTGTAGGCAGAGGGATGGGGGGCTCCCGCTGATGTCTGGCCTCTGTGTGTAGGCCGGCCTGTCTCCAGTCATCTATGACAATCTGACCAGCCTCATGACCAGCTTTGTTGCAGTCGAATTGGAGAGAGTGGTGTTGAAATCCACCTTCAACCGGGTAAGGTCAAGGGAGCACGGGTTCCCAGCTCTGTTTCTCCTTTGAGGAAGATGGGGCCTGTCATTTGCATCCTTGAACAGTGACTGGGCTTATGTTCCCCTGCAGCTGGGCGGTCTGCAGTTTGACAAGGAGCTGAGGTCACTCATTGCCTACCTTACCACGGTGACCACCTGGACCATCCGAGACAAGTTTGCCCGGCTCTCCCAGATGGCTACAATCCTCAATCTGGAGCGGGTATGTGGGGTCCCCTCAGCCTAACCAGGGAAAGGTGTCTGACCACATTTGGATGCCAGCCACTCCCCCAAAACGCCAGCAGCCCAGCCCTGCCAGGCACCTTCTTCCTGGACTCCACTGTTCTGAACCTGGTGGAGCCGAGGCCTTCCTCAGGATAGCCCCTCCTGGCTGACTTGGCTGTTCTCCCACAGGTGACTGAGATTCTGGATTACTGGGGCGCCAACTCCGGTCCACTGACATGGCGCCTCACCCCCGCTGAAGTGCGCCAGGTGCTGGCTCTACGCATAGACTTCCGCAATGAGGACATCAAGAGGCTGCGCCTGTAGCCCCAGGGTGAGCCCACCTGGCCTGTCACACTAAGTGGCCACAGTCAAGGAGCTGAGCAAGGCTGTCTGGCGTGAGGAGAGCGCGGACGGCCCAGACTGTTCCACCATTGGCAGCAGAGAAACAAGGCACGGACTCACTCCACACTCCGCACTCAGACCGAGCTTTGGGAGTAGCCTCTCCCCACCAAGGGCGGGTCTCCCTGGGCTCCTAATTGGTGGGCAAGTCAACGCAGGCCAGCCTTCTCCAAGGTGGTCATGCTCCCACCCGGACACTGCAGCAAACGGACTGCCAGCCCTAAAGGATGTGGGTGCATCTGGGGACCTAGAGAATTAGGTTTACTCTGAGAAGAGGGTGTGATACTATGTCCACTCTGATTAAAGAGACTCCTCGGAGAAATGCCAGTGTGCTGTTTTCAGGGAGGGCTGGGTGCTACAGGGCAAGACAGGTGTACCAGTTGCACTGAAATATGAAGGCAAAAACCTAAAGCCTCAGCCTCCTCCCAAGTGGCACACAGCCCCTGCCAGGACCCACTTGATAGCTGGTGACTCACCTGACCCTGGACCCTCATTCCCCTCTTGGGCCCTTAGCACCAGAAGCTGGATCATCCCCAGGCAGTTTCCCACAGTGCCAGGGAGGTGGGAATTCCTCCTGGCAGGAACGGAAGAGCTCTCTGAGGACAACCTCAAAGGGCAGATTCAATTTATTCCAAGAAGGTCACAGTTCTGAAAACCTAGGGCCACGTGGCACAGTCCATGGTACAGGTTAAGGCCTGAGTTGGCAGTGACTGGCTGTAGACCACACTGGCTCACTTCCACAGACACTCCCACTCCCCCATAAAGTCAGCCTGGGAGTGAGTACTGAACATGAAGTCTATTCAGGCAAAAGCCCGGCCTCTAAGGAAGGCCACAGGAAATCCTCAAAGGGCCTCTTCAGGGTCAGCCTTACCAAGGGACCCAGCCTCTGCTAGGGCTGGTTTTCATCCCCTGCCAGGGCCTCCATGGAGAATAAGAAGGTCAAGGCCCCAGCTGGCCTTGTAAAGGCCACAGGGACACTGACCTTAGGACCTTCCTATGTCCAGATGGAGCAGAGGCCACGCCTAAGCCACAGTTAATCAAGAGGTCACAGTCCTGTTCCCAACCGTGGTGTCTCTTTCACCAGGGGGCTGGGCCCAAACTCAAGTCGGCTTCCTTTGCGAGCAGATCCATAAAGAGGTAGGTGGGGAGTCGGAGGCTGAGTGCTCTGAAGGGAGGGGCTGCTGTAGCTCCAGGTTTTCTCCTCTTGCGGAGGGACAAGCCTCATGGGAAGGCGCATCAGGTTGAGTTCTCACTCCCCAACAGCTGCAGGCTCAGGCCCTGAGTGTCCACTTCCACCAGGTGGACGCTGTAGTTCCCGAGGCCCTGGGAACAAAGGACAAGAGATGTGTAGAGGGCTCTACAAATCTCTGGCCTTCTGGAGGCTGACCTGCGGCTGCAAGGCCAGGGGGACATGTCGCTATAGCCCCTAGTTAGCCAGTGGGCCACAGTGAAGGCTCCTGCCCCCCCACCAATTACCATACCCAACACCATCAGGTACCTCAGTCTTGGCCAGCACGGCCTCCAGAGCCTCCTTCTGCTTTGGCTCCTTGGTCAACAGATAGAGGAAGCCCCCACCGCCTGCCCCGGCCAGGCTCTGGCCATACACGTGGGGGGCCAGGACATCCATCATTCGCCGCACAGCCAGGGGCTCACAGCCTGGAGCCATGCGCTTCTTCTGCTCCCAGTACAAGGTCAGGCACTGGCCCAGCAGAGGCAGGCTTCCTGGGGTGGGGGCAGAGAGGGAAAGGCGTGCCTGAGCCAGAATATTCTGTCAGTGCCCATTTATCGACGCTAAAGTGCCAAGAGGTGCTGCTTAACCAGGGGCTGGAAACAGGAGTAGTAAAAACCACCTCACAGGGTTGTCTGAGGACCCATGCACATAAAACTGACATGGTGCCCAGCAGTGTCCAGTAAATGATACAGCCACTCACTGGAACCCTGCTTAGCTCTGACTCCCTGGCACTCGGTACAAGGGCCCAGCCTCTTCCCCCACCTGCTTCTTGGTAGATAGGACTGGAGGCCTTCCCCATGGTGCAAGTATTGTCCTGAGATATGGCTCCCATCTAAGTGAGACCCTAGGGAGGACAGATGGTAGGCTTCCGTCCCTGGGAGCCTAACACCTGGGGCCTGTGCCAAGCCTGAAAAGGCCCCTGGCCTTAGACCCATGGGCGACCAGCCCCTCACTCCTGGTGCCCTGCCCCTGGGAGGAAGCACCTCACCTTGGTGGAAGGCTTTCGCGCAGTCCTCCGTGTGCCGCACGAGGCTGTGGGCATTCTGTACAACGGCAGGCAGCCGGGCATACCAGCTCCTCAGCACATCCTGCAGATGGGGCGGGAGGGGTGCGATGAAGGGCTGGGCCCTGCCTCCCTTCTGCCTCCCTCCTTCCTCCTGGGGCGGAGGCTCACCTGCAGCAGATTGCGCGCCAGGCGGGTCTTGCCAGTGTACACCAGGAGTAGGTGGTCATTGAGCGTCTGGACAAAGCCCTCAGGTACAGTGATCTCTTCCACCTCCACCTTCAGTGGCAGCTGAGCCCGGGAGCGCCCCACCTTGATGCCAGGCATTAGACCACCCACTTGGTCCTGCCAGCCACCTCCTGTGAACCCAGAGTCCATCACTGTTGGAGCCTGTCTGGCCCAACTTCTCTCTCCCAGCCCAGGCTCTGGCAGGAACCAGTGGGCAAGATAGCTTCCCCCAACTCCAGCTGGGCCCAGTGAGCTGTCCAGCTTCTGTCACCAGCCTTGGGAGCAGGATGAGCCCAGCAAGAGAAAGGATTTCACTCCAGAACCCAGCTTGAGTGGCTATTGATTAATGTCTGTCCCCAACAGGCCACTTAATTTTTGAGAGCAAGGGTCCTGTATTTGTTCATTTTATCCCCAGGGTCCAACACTGAGTGGATACTCAATAGTTGTCAATTGACCAAATGAAGGGTTTGAATGGTACATCCCAGAAGAAAACTAGGAAGGCCTCCCTATTTGCCCCTCTTGCTGATAACTACCTGTTATGGGATGTGAGTCATTACAGCAAAAGGAGGGGGTGGGCTGCAAAGGGACCGGAAAAGGTAGCATAACTGGCATCTATACATCTTTGTGACAGGTTCCTGCCCAGAATCACGATGGGGATGAAGCCTGGCATCCCGGGTGACCACAGCACCCTAGGATCGGGCCAAACTAGCTGCTCCCCATTGTGCATGATTCCAAGGGGCCATGGTGGCGAGAAGAGGGAGAAGCCTGTGATCAGAGCCATGTTCTGGGCCCTCAGTGCCCCCGACGTGGCTGGCGGGAAGGGGGGGGATGGACACAAATGACCATAGCCCAAGGGAGAGGCAGGTTGGTTGGGAAGGCAGGGTAAAGGTCCCGTCCCCTACTACAAACCCATTCTGCCCAGCCCCACCCTCAGGGACAGTCCTGGAGGCAACAAAGTCATGAGGAATAAATAAGTACCGAACACATGAAAGGCAGAGCACAGAACCTAAAGGTGCTCCTAAAACATCAGCTCCTTTGAAGTAGAAATGTTTCAAGTTGCACATCACCAGAGGTCAGAGTGATAAGGCAGCTCTAACCATTTGAAGGAACAGCAGTTAAGTGGCTGTCGGCAAGCCCAGGGGAGCCCCCGGAAGCTCTTAGGAAAGTGCCAGTGACCTCCCTCCCAGCAGGGGCGGTCCCATACCTGTGGTGAGCACCTGCTCCAGGTGCAGCACTGCGTGGATCAGGGCCTCCCTGCTCACCTTCCGGCCCGCGGCCCGCTGCAAGGCGGCCAGGGCAGTGCCCGCCAGGATGCTGCTGGTGCCTGCAGGGCAGGGAAGAGGTCAGTCGGGCATGAAACACCTCTGCGCAGCCCAGACCTGCCCCACCCCCTTGGTCTGTTGGGCAGAGGTAGTGAGGAGGAAGGAAGGTGAGGCTGGAGGGCAGGGATGGAGTGGTTGGCAGCAGGACAGGGCCCACTCACCGAGGCCAGAGCCGTGGGGCAGCTCAGACCAGGTGTGCAGCTCGAAGCCGCCCCCAAAGGTGCGCAGCAGCTGCTCACTCAGCGAGAGCTTGGACTTGACTTGCACGATCCCCGCACAGATGAAGGCCGCCTTCAGCAGGGCCCCTGGGAGGGACCAGCACCCAGCAAGGCATTTGGTCTCCAAAGGCAGAAGCAGACATACCACCCACCTCCACTATTTCCCATCTAGGGGCTCAGCTAGGGGACAAAAGCCCAGCAGCAGTGCAAGCCCATCCCCAAGCCCCCAAAAAGATCTCTGGGCTCCCCAACATGGGCAAATGTGCCAGCTCTGCCTCCTGTAGCTGCATGCACCTGGGCAAGGAGACCTCGGGGCTCCTCAACCTGAGCGGGTAGCCCTCAAGCCAGGCCCCCATGGCCAGCGGGGTCTCCAGGGTTCTGCCCTAGCCCCCAGCTAGCTATGTGTGCCGCTCCCACCGGCAGACGTCCTGGGTGCCCTGACCTGGAGCATGGGGCTGGCAGTAGTCCCGCATGTCCTCCAGGCTCCGGCACACTATCTTCATGGCCATCTCATCCCGCCGAGGCCCCACTGCCAGCCACAGCTCAGGCTCCCAGATGCGGCGAGCCCTGGCCCCAATGGGCCGGCGGCCATCCACTCGCACAGCCAGGCCCAGCACTGCCCCACCAAGCTCATAGGCAAGGGGTGGTGTGTCGCTCCAGCCTCCTGCAGCAGTTGAACAAGACCAAGCTGGTCAGGGGGCTGCCTGCCCGGCTCTGGGGTGGCTACCCTCACACCCCCCACCTCCAAGGGACTCACCAGAGAAATCCACGCGAGCTGGGCACTCCGCCACCACCCACTGCCCAGGTGCCGGCAGCCCCACAGGCTCCGTGGAGACAAAGTGCTGGGCGGACATCACAGCCTGGCGGATCAGGATCTGCCCGGCCCCCTCGTAGTGGCGAGCTGCTCGCACTAACAGGACTGGCCTGCCAAGAGGGAAGGGAGAGATGGCGGCATGGAGCCGCAGGCTGGGGGCAGGCTGCCTGGGTTTGGGGCCCGACTTCCTTGGGCCCCCCCTCTCTCTGGTTTGCACCTATAAGAATGACCAGGGGTCCTGACATCATTGGCACCCACCTGCTCAGCCACTTGTCCCGCTCCTGGGCAAGTGCCTTCACGCCCCCAGCCAGGTCTCCACACTCCAAGTACGAGAAGGGCCGAACCCACTCGGGATTGGCAGCCGGCCCGCTCCGTAAGCCACCTTGGCCTTCTGCCATGCAGCCCAGGACGTCTGCCACACAGGCCAGCACCCGGGCCGCCACGCCTGGGTCTCCTGCACCCGCTGCAACTGAGGGACAGGAAGCCGGGTGGTTAGGGAAGGGACCCACCCCCCCTGCCCTCTTCCCCAAGGGACTGTTCAACAGCCCCACACATTCCTGACCCCTCACACCTCTTCACTTTGCCCAAGATGTACCCTCGCCTGTGAATGCACACCCCACTCCTGTGCGTGGCAAAGTTCTCATCCTCTTTACCCCCACCCAGGTTGCCCAGAGCGGTTAAGAACTCAGACTCAGGGGTCAAACTGCCTGTGTTCAGTCGCCGTGCCACCCCAACCAGCTGTGTGGCTGTAGGTGAATGACTCAAATAGGGACCACTTTCCACAATCGCTGGGATCATCAATGAGGTGCTGCCTGGCAGAGCCTGCCACATCCCCCGGGGCTCTGGCACCTACGTTTCGGCACCCAGTACAAAACACGTAGGGTTTGCTGATGCTCACTGGACCCAGAGGCTCGGGCCCAGGCCTCAGCCTCTCATCAAACTCCTTACTGACAAAAATGAAGCTTCCCAGGAGCCTGAAAGCAAACTCCACTGTGTGTCTCCCCTGCCCTGAAGTCTCCCACCTCCTGTCACCAACCCAGAGGGCAGGTAGGGCAGGCGATGCTGGGCCTGGCTTCCCCACACCGAGACCCAGCAGCTCACCCTGGTCCAGCGTGGCCAGCAGGAGCCCAGGGCAGCCCTCGCGGACAGCGGCCCGGATCAGCGGGCGCAGGCTGAGGTCCTGCCTGGCCTCGAGCACCTTGCGCGCCTTCTGCAGGGCCTGGCGGAAGAACAGGTCCCGGCGGGAGGCCAGCGTGGCAGCCCGGTCCAGACAAGGCTGCAGCTGTTCCCAGGACAGACGCCAGGAGGCCCGCCAGGCCCACAGGGCCTCACCCCCATCCTCCTGCGGGTCCAGCATCCACAGCATGTCCCGGGGCCCCAGGGCCCTCGAGGGGTGGAGCACAGGAAAGAGGCGGGCGCTGAGAAGGCAACGCTCCGTGGGGGGCGTGTCTGGGTTCCACAGGTCCCAGTTTCTGATGTGGGGAGAAGGCACATTAGCAGGAGGCAAGCCCGGGCTCCTGCTTCCTCCCCAAGGCCTGCCTGCCTGTCCACTGGGGGCTGGCTAATTCGGGGGGGGGGGGGCGGGACAAGTTCCTCCAGGCGGCACAAGCAGGCCATGTAGGGAGGGGGACGAACTGCCCTGCCCCCTTTCCCAGGCCTCTGGACAAAATCCCAAAGCCTGAGCACAGGCAGGAATTAGGAACTGTCCAGGGGGAAGTGCTGGGGAGGATCAGACTGCCCCAAACTACCCCAGGCCCCGTGGGCTGGTGGGAGGGCAGGTGCTGCTCTGGGGCTGAGGCAGAGATGAGCCTGGAAGAGGCGGCCGCCCTGGCTGCCGAGGCCCAGAGGCCCATGGAGCCCATCAGTCTTACCGAATGCCTGTCTTCTGGAAGAACTCATTCCAGGACATGTTAAGATATGTTCCTGTCCCCTGTCTCTGGGGGAAGTGGAGGAAGCAGTCAGGGCTTCGGGGACCACAGGAAGGGAGGGGTTAGGGACACTAAGACCAGAGGGGACAGGACAGAGACCTGCACATATGAAAGCAACTTCTGAAACACTGTGTCAAGCCCGGGAGCTCAGCGATCCTGCCCAGGTGCTGGGAACCTGGCGCAGAATCCCGGTTCTAGGCCCAATCCACTAAAACTGGCTCTGCAGCCCAAGGCAGGTCACCCCCCTCTCTGAACCTCAGTCTGAACCTGGCAGAGCAGATGAGGAGGGAGATCAAGGCATGGCGAGACTCTACTGGCTACAGCCTATCCCTCAGGCCAGCGCTCAGCAAGCCCTGCCGTGGAGTGGAAACTAGGCTGGGCTCCCTGGGCTCCCCAGAGCCTGAAGATGGGGGTGAGGGGACGCAGGGCGGGCACCTACTTCCCAGCTGTCCAGACGTCCAACAAGAGTGAAGGCACGAACAGGGGCTCCGTGCAGCCGCACGTGGTGCCCCTGCAGGACAAGGTCGTGTAGCCCCAAGCCGTGTAGCGCCTCGGACTGGGCCGCGTCCAGGCCACTCACAAAGCAACCAGTGCCGATGTGAATGGGGCCCTGGCAAGGGAGAGGGCAGGCATCCTGAAGGGGCAGTGCCGCTCCAGGCACCCCCCAACACACACAGGGCCTGGCCCCCACGGCCTGGCCTGCCCTCTGCCCCTGCTCTCGGGCCTCACCTGGAGATGGCAGTGCTGCAGGACACTCCCAGGACCCAGCTGGACGGCGCCCTCCAGCAGGCAGTTGACCACAGAGCTCCCAGCCCCCAGCAGCTGCAGCTCCTGAGCAGCCGGGGAGAAGGTCATGAGTGCCCTCTACACCTGCCCTGGCCCCGGCTTCAGGCCGACTCTCATCCCACCCGTTCATGCTGCTCCCAGGGCCAGCTCTCCTGCACAGGCCTCCAGAGAAGTCTGGACTCAGTAACGGAGGTCCCACCGGATGGCAGCTTCCCCAGAACACCTCTCCCACCAGCCCAGGTACCCCCACCACGCTGAGGGCAACCTCGGAAATCTGTCCCCTTCCTCAGCACCATGGCACTAACCCAGGCCCATCACCTCCCCAAGCAGACCCCAAAGAAAGGGGTGGGGTCTTCTCTAGCGTCTCCATCAGGCAGGCCTGGATGTAGGATCCTGCCCTGACCACTTACTGGCTCTGTGGCCTGAGGCAAGTTACTTAATCTGTCTGGGCCGCCGCTGCCTCGCGCCAAATGGGGATGATGACATCTATATTCGGGTAGTCTGCTCCAAGCCTGGGCGGTTCCTTCCCTTTCTAGGAGCCCCTGTCCCACCTGTCCTCAGGCACCGCTGCTGGTCTTACCTCCACCTGGGAGTGCACGACCTGGGCCCCAGGAGTCCCGGGAATCGTGAGGCTGAGCAGGAACTCACTGGCCGAGTTGGTCATGTAGCTGTAGCTGCCGTCGGGGACATATGCTGTAAAGATACAAGCCATGACCCCACCCCTATGCCTGCTGCTGCTCTGGGCCCAGCCAGGCCTCCAGCCGGCAGACACATCTTCATCGGGCCCTGGAGGGCAGGCCTAGCAACGAGCCCCTTGTGCTGATGGGGAAGCTAAAATCCAGAGAGGCTTAGTAAGCTGCCCAAAGTCACACAGCTAGAAAATGGAAAGACTGGGCCTGGAGCCCAGGAATGAGACAAAAGGAAGAGTTATTAGGGGTGGGGGGAGGTGGGGGTGTCAGGTCTCTGGGTTGGGAGAGGACAATTGGCTGATACATGCACTAGACCTGCCTGGTCCGGGAGCCCAGGGACCAGGCAGGAGGCAGCCTTGTAGCTCTGGGTAGGGGGTCCTCACTCCGGTGGCCTCCCCACCCAGAGAGCCGAGAGGCAGCACCCACCCATGGTGAGGGGCTGATCACGAAGCTCCCGCCACAGCTTGGCCCGCGCCACCTGAAGATAACCCTCGACGTCTGCGTCGCTTTGCCCCGTTTCCGGAGGCCGCCCTGCCAGGAAGGCCTCTCTGCTCACATTCCGGGCCATGCACAGCAGGATGTCGAAAAACAGAGATAGCTGGGACAAGGATAGGAAGCACAGCTATTGGGGGGCTCCTAGGCCAAACTGGGGCAGCCCCATCCCCAGAGACACGGACTGTGAGGGGGAAGGGGCGAGCCTGAGGTCACAGAGCCAGTGTCAGGGCCTTTCCCCGAGCCCCCACCCTCAGTCACCTGGACAGGCCGGGCTCCGGAGTCCAAACCCATGTAGGTGCAGGCATCCAGGGGGGGGCTCACGTGAGTGGCCAGGAGGTGCTCCGCAGTCTCCACGGAGAAAAAGGCAACTCCGGAGACCTGGAGGAGCCCCCATGAGGGTCAGGTGGGGGGACCCGGGGTCAGGCCTGGGCCTGAGTTGGGGAAAGACACATAAAGATGGACCAAAAGGCTGGCTGCTATGCCAGGCAGAGTCCTTCATCTTCGGGACCCCTCCTGCACCCAGGCTTACTGGAGGGGGGTCCCCTGAACAGGCACCTTCTGGGACCCCCCTCAGTTTCCAGGCCTCCTCCCAAACCTAGTTCTCTATCATCCCCTGGTCTGGTCCCAGACCCTTACCCACCACTCGTATCCTCGCCCTGCATTCTAGAAGGATCCCCCAAGTCGGCTTCCAGACTTCCTCCCAACGCATTCCTGAACTTTCTCGCGTTCTTGTTCTAGCCTTTCCCGTTCGGGGCAAGACCCTTTCCTCAGGTTCTGGCTCCGCCTGCTCCTCCACCACAGATTCTGGTTCTGTCCTGCCCGGGAATCTTCTAGAAGGAGTGGAGCTCTTCCCCGAGCAGGAAGGCAATCCCGCCCTTTTCCACGGGGTCCCCAAAGCCCCCCAACCTGGGTGGCAGCCATACCAGTGGCACCCGCCCATCAGGCCTGGCGCACCGCTTTATGTCCGCCTCGCTGCCCTGGTAGTAAATGTCTAAAACGAAGCCCTGTGTCGGGGGAGAAAACAGAGTTAGGGAAGGGGGCCGAGGACGATCAGGACAGGGACACAGTGAAAACCCCTGTGCGTGTCCCACAGGTACCAGCATGCTCCGGGGAGCACTGTCCCGCCCGACGGGAGAGGGGCTTTGGTGTCTTCCCAGCCCCAGCACAGAGCCTGCCACAGCGTCCACGTGCAATGAAGTTTGGCCAAAGACTGAGTGAGCATGAGAGCTGTTGCCACAGAGGAAACTCCTCCGAAGCCAGACCGTACCAGAAAGTCCAGAACAAGAGGCCGCCCAGAGCACAGGACCAGGGGGCCATCCCAGCCCGGCTCAGGGGCCCATGCCACTGCCCCAGGGGCACTACCTGGGAGTTGGTGAGGTAGACACCATGGTTCCGGGCGTAGGCTGTGGTTCCCGGAAAGGCGATCACTCTGGCTCCCCGGAAGCCGCCCCAGCTGATCCCTATGCGTAGAGAAGTCAGGAGCCTCCCCGGGGGCCCCAACCCAAGGCAGGGAGGCCCCAACCAGGTAAAGATAAGAGCTCAGGGCAGGGGCGTCTGGGCACCTCTGAAAGGAAAATATGGTTCCCGAGCCAAATGGACGTTCCTCTGGGAGAATGATGATGCCTCCCCTCCCAAAGTTCTACGGCAGCCCTGGGGGGCAGGAGGGGCAGGGGTGGTGTCTCCATTCTACAGCTTCCCTTCTGAATAGGGCAGCGGGCCAGGCCCAGAACGGGTGAGCGAGGACAGGCACAGCCCCCCTCTGGCTACGGCAAGGGAGGAGCTCCCCAGCCTTCTCAGGCTCACCTGGATTGGGAGGAACAGACAGCAGCATGTCGGTGCTGCAGACCCACACGCCTGGTGGGGAGCCTGGGCCCAGCTGCAGGAGAGAGCGCAGATGGTGGGTGGCCTGGCCCAGCCCCCCCTCTGCTCCCACACAGCCCAGTGTCGAGCCTGTCCCCCTGCTCTAGGGAGACTCTGAGGTAACAGGGGCCTTCCCTGACCCTCCTGCCCACCTCCTGGGACCACACCTCCCTCCAGTTTTGCCAACACTCATTTCCTAAAGCTCTAACTCTAGGCGCCGCCAAAGCCGTTCTTCCTGGCATCCCATCTGCGCCAGGACAGGCTGCAGCTGGTGGTGCAATGAGAGAGGAGCGAGGTCCTAAGGCACCTCTGGCCTCACCTGATAGGTCATGATGTCCAGCAAGCGATCCAGGTTGTAGACCAGAGCCTCCACGGGGGCCTGGGGGTTCTCCACGGGGAGGCAGGTGAAGGCCCGGCCACAGTCATCGAAGGGGAAGTCTCGGCCCTAGGGGGGACGCAGGGGCAGGGGAAAGAGCCCGTGGGGCAGGGAGCCTGGGCACACCCCCGGCTGTGCAAAGGTGTAAAGTCATCAAGCTAGAGTGTTTTCTCCTGTAACTTTCCCAGTTACATGATTCTAGTAAAAAGTTAGAAAATTCAGATATGCAGGAAGAAAATCTCTCAGGAATAATAACCATTCCTCTCATTTTGAGGTATACCCTTTCAAAATTATATGCATATATTCTTTAATTATTTATTTTTTACAAAGTGAGATTCTGAAAAGGTAGAAACAACAGAACTTAACACACACACTCACATTTACACACACACACACACACACACACACACACACACACAGGTAAAACTGGGGAAGTAACATGGGGAACTATATAAGGCAGGTCCTGCTTTAAGCATTGCATGGATCATCTCAGCATCTCCACACAAAGCAGGAACCATCGCCGTCCTGATTTTACAGATGCGGAAACTGAGGCCTAGAAAGGGTCCAGCGCCTTGCCCAAGGTCACGGAGCTGGGAAGTCTCTTTCAATGCACAGAATTAGATGGACTTATTCATCCCTTTCTAATATCCCCGCAGAAAGATAATGCTATTTATATTTAGCCAGGTGCCTATTTTTTGGATACTTGGATCAATTCTGACTCCAGTTCTTCTGGATTTGCACAGAAAACACCTTGCAAACACACCCCTATCCAACCCTGAGGATCGATGGGTCCAGCCTTCTGCATGGCGCCCCGCCCAGCATCTTACTAACCATGTGCAGGATGAGGATCCGGGCCGACTGTAGGACATCAGAGGTGACCACCTGCCAAGAATGGAAGAGCCCTGTAGACAAGCGGCCTGGGCAGAAGGCACCAAGGATGGCACCCTCCTGTCTGGGGAGAGGCCGCGACACAAAGCCACTGAGGTACGACAGGAACGACGTGAGCACTCACAGTGAAGCCTGCCCGGGCACTCAGGTGTTCAGCAGCCACCAGCAGGGCATTGAGGGTGGCTCCTCCGCTGCCCACACGCGTCTCCGGGTCCTCCACAGCCAGTAACAGAGTCCCGGCGGGGATCTGCTCTCGTTTCTGCCGCACTTCCAGCTCTGTGGTCAGAACACAGCTGGGACCTGCTCCTCAGCCTCCCAGCCCTGGTCCCAAGCAACTAAAACAAACCTACTGATAATTATTATTTCATCTTTGACTCAGTAGCTTTGCATGTAGTAACACATTAGCTCTTTGCCCAACTCTGTGAGGGAGGTACAATTATTCCCATTTTACAGATGAGAAAACTGAGTCTCGCCCTAGCCGGTTTGGCTCAGTGGATAGAGCATCAGCCTGCAGACTGAAGGGTCCCAGGTTCGATTCCGGTCAAGGGCATGTACCTTGGTTGCAGGCACATCCCCAGTAGGGGGCGTGCAGGAGGCAGCTGATCGATGTTTCTCTCATCGATGTTTCTAACTCTCTATCCCTTTCCCCTCCTCTCTGTGAAAAATAAATAAAATATATTTTTTAAAAAAAAGAAAAGAAAACTGAGTCTCAATGAAATGACATGATATGTCAAAGGTCACATGGCTAGGAAGAAGCAGACTCTGGGTTTGAACTATAGGAGGTATAGGGGTGTGGGGAGGGGTTCCTACATTAGGGCAGAGTGGGGAGGGAGGGTCCCCTACCTTTCTGGAAGACCTCGACACTGTCCTTGTACTGGCATGTCAGGATGATAACCGTCCAATCAACCCCCTTGGGCTGCTCCATTCTAGCCAAAGTTGAGGGGCTTCCTGAGGCAGAAATAGGGGTGTGCGTGGATTATTTTATGTTGTCATACCCTAAGATTGATTTTTGTATTGTTTTATGGATTTTAACACTTGCATAGATTCTTGTGGTCACCACTACGGTCAAACTTGACAATCATCAATCAGTTCTCTACAGCTAGAGTTGGAATGTAATCTTTTGAGACTGGCTTCTTTCACTCAGCACAATGCTTCTGAGATTCATCCAAGTTGGCTGTGCATATCAGCACTGTAGTTCTTTTTTCGCACGGACCTTCCACAGTCTGTTTCTCCATCCACTCACTGAAGGGCATCTGGGCTGTTTCCAGGTTTTGACAGCCATGATTAGAGCTGCTATAAACATTCATGTGCGAATTTAGTAGCAACCTAAGACCTCATCTCTCCAGGTGGATTCCTCAGTGTGGGATTGCTGGGTCACGTGATCAGTGTGTCTTTGACGTTTTCAGTCTGGGTGCACGTGATCTCCTCAGGAGAGGAAGTGAGGGGAGCAGGGTGGGGGAGACAGGGGGTCCCACCTTAAAGCAAGGGCCTACCCTTTCTGTACCACTGGCCCCTCAGCATTCAGTCATTGGCTGTGATCTGGGAGGAGGGAAGGCCTAACCTCCCAGGCTCCTGAGGCTGAAGGGAATTCCCTGGAGAAGGGGACAGTTGTGGGAGGAGTGCACCAGCCTGTTCAAGGGATCTGGGCAGGGTGCCAACAGTGCCCACTACTAGGGACTTCAGGGGGGGATCTCCCCTCCCAGAGGCTCCACGCCTGAAAGAGGCTGCCACCCCACCTGCCACCATCTTCTTTCGGGCACTCTGAGCAAGTGAGGGGAAGATGAGGCCAAAGCTATGGCTTCACCCCTTCCTAACTCCCCCAACATTTCTCTCCTACCAGACGGGAAACCAATCTGACTCCAGGGCCCCTGGCCTCCCCAAGACCTCTGCAGACAGGTCCCCAGGAGTGCCCTGGCATCGGCCTCTGGCAGAGTCCCAACTGCTGTCCTACGAAGCAGCCCACCCCCCACCTCTTCCCTCCAACCCCCAAAGCTCAGTGTCAGAGTGATGGTGGCGCTAGCTGCATGCCTTCCCAGGGGCACAAGGAACTCATGGCCAGCCCAGGCCCCAGCCAGAGCCAGCAGGAAACCTGAACCTCAGCAGGTTTCTCCCTAGGCCCGACTCCTCTGCCACCGGGGGCCAGACCCACCACTTAGCAACACCCGCACTCCCACAAGCTGGCAGGGAAAGCCGCAACCACTAACAGAAAGTGCTCTGTTCCCTGCTCAGCCCAGCAGGGAAATCCAGAGGGGAAATCTGAGCTGAGATCTTGGCCAGGCTCCTGAGGGCCAAGGCATTCCCAGGGATGCCCAGGTGGCCTTCCCAGTAAATGGGCGGCGAGAGATTCCAGCTTGTCCACCAATTACTGTGTGATCCTTGGCACCCCTACCCCCTCCAGCCTCCTGAAGCAGGCGTGTCATTGACCAATGTCCCCCAGCTTGTTCCCATGGAGGCCATGCTTCCCAGCGGCTCCCAACCAATGACTCAGCAGCAGGGCCAGGAAGACAGACCCCTCCCAGCAATTTAGGGTTCCTCTGACAGGCAGTCTTGGCTCCAGGACTGCCCACCCACCTACCAGAAACTCTTAGAACCTCACCACAGTCTGAGACTGTTCCCGCCCATCACTCCCCTGCTTCCTCCAGTTCCCTCCGTTTTCCCTCCCCCAATAAATCTAACCCCATCTTGGTCTCGGCTTCTCCAAGAACCTGAACCCACATGGAGAGTATAATATCATCTCCTTCTTGGCACCTTCAAAGGAAAAAAATCACCGTATGAACCTCTCACTTAATGTGTGGAAAGTGCCATCTTTATCCTTAAAAAAATAGATGAGGAAACTGAGGCACAGAGAGACTGGGTCACACGTCCAAGGTCACACAGCTAGCAAGTGGCAGAGTCAAATCTGAACTCCGTGGTGACAGATGATCTGACTCTGGATGGTGGGCACACGGTGCACTGCACAGATATTGTAACACAGAAACCCTCAGCACAGAACAACCTTTATGTTCATGTTGACCAATGTCACCCCAATAAACTTAATTAATAAATAAATAAAAATTTGAACGCAGACACTTTTGCTCCAAAGCCCATTCTCTTAACCATTACACTGAACCTGCTGTGTAGGACTGAAGAAAAAGAACAAAAGGAGTAAATATATATGAAGTGCTCCATTCAGGTGGCAGTGAAACGGGGAGGACGTTCATGATCACAGCCATGAGAAGTGGGCTCCCCCACTCTGAACCACAGTTAAGACAAGATGATTTCTTATTCCCACTACATCCCCTGCAGGGTAAGTGTTCTGTCCATTTCCCAGATGCTAATAGATGCTACTGCCATGACTGGGACCTGGGTCTCTGATTCTTATTTAAGTCATGGTACTAACGATGTTTGGTCCCAAGCAAAGGTGACAAAAGAGAGCAAGGAAGAAATGCCCCCAGGACAGTCCAAAAGTCTGAGCTCAGTGTTGGCCTCAGCACCGTGACTAGGAGACACAGGCAGATGACAGGTCGTGGCCGGAGGAGGGAGGGCAGCCCTATCTGGACTGCACCCAACTAGAGACTGGGGCAGAGGAACAGTTCTGGGCTGGGAATCAGCCCCCGGGGCTCTCTCCCCATCTCGGCCTCTTCCTGTGTGATCCTGAGCAGGTAGGTTACTTAATCTCTCTGAGCCTCAATTTCCTAATCTGAAAACTAAGGCCAACAATACCAACCTCCTAGGACGGTTACCAGCATTAAATAAAATGTAAAATATGAGGCACATAGCAGGAGCTCAATGAATGGTAGTTCTCTCCAGCAGGAAAAGGAAGCAGGAGTGTTTAACTTGGCCCTGAAGCTGGTAGGAATGAAGCTCTGAAATATTCTCTGAGTCAAAGATGATCCTGAAGAAGAAAAATAATCAGGGAAGCCCTAGCCGATTTGGCTCAGTGGATAGAGCGTCGGCCTGAGGACTGAAAGGTCCTGGGGTCGATTCCAGCCAAGAGCACATGCCCAGGTTGTGGGCTCGATCCCCAGTAGGAGGCATGCAGGAGGCAACCGATCAATGATTCTCATCCTCAATGTTTCTATCTCTCTCGCCCTCTCCCTTCCTCTCTGAAATCAGTAAAAATATATTTTAAAAAATAATCATCATCAGGAAAGGCCTAGGGAAATCAAGCAAGGCTGAGGAGCATGCCTCGCCAGATCAGCCAAAAGGGTATTTTATGGTAACACAAAAGGTGGAATGATACTTGTAGCTAATACTTAGGGGCTGCTTTTTTCAGGCACCATGCCAAAGGCATTGTAGTATCAGCTCATATGACCTACTCTGCAGTCCTCCCTAAGAATTGGATCTTACCATACTCATGGTAGAGGTAAGGAAACTGTAGCTTAAAGAGGTGAAATAGCCTGCCCAAGGCCATACAGCTAGTACAGGCCGAACAGGTGTTTCCAAGTCTAAGGTCCATGTTCTTAACCACCCTATAGGAACAAGACATCTCTCTCCTGGGGCCTCTGCCCTCAGTCATACCTGACATCCGTACAGAAAACTTAGAAAATAGCCTTCTATTTCAATATTCTGCCCACTTTTTTAGTTGAAATACTACTTACTAAATTGGGGGAGGGAAGGAGAATCAGGGACAGAAAATATTAAGACTTTTTCATATGCTGTTTGAAGAAAGGTAGGGCAGGGACCTTGCATTTTAGAGCTTTCAAGGGAAAAACAGGCACATGGAGGAATCTGATTTGCCTTCTGGTAAGAAAAAAAAAAGTGGAAAGTGATAGGGAGTAAAATGACACTGTAAATTACACAAAAGGCAAGGAAAGTAGTCCCCCCTGATCCACGGGGAATACATTTCAAGACCCCCAGGGGATGCCTGAAATCAAGGATAGTATGAACCCTATACATGCTATGTTTTTTCCTATGCATACATACCTACCTATGAAGACTTGCTTTGGGTGGTATCCTTTCTCCTTAATCAACTGGTGCAACTCTGCTGGAAAAGTGGCAGCAGCTTCTTCGCAGCGCACACGGCCTCTCCCGTAATTTTTATATCACTTGCTGTAAAAATGGCTTGGCGTCACTCTTTTCAGGGGACCCTTTGCTGAAGGCTTTGTACAGGCTCACTGCTTTCGGGCATAACATGTTGCCACCCATCAGAACACATTTTCTGTTCCTGTCTTCTACCCACAAATTTAATGCCCTTTTCATCTTAACCAAGCACTTATCCCTTACGGCGGCTGTGTAACTTTGGCAATTTCAAGTGACCGCAAAGCTAGCACGGATCTCTTTTTCCTTCTTCACAATTTCACAGATAGAGGATTCATTCTTACCACAGATCTTAGCAACCTCAGCATATGATTTTTTCTCTTTCCTTATTAAGTCGAGAACTAACTCTCACCTTCTCGCATAAAGGAAGCACTTTATGGCTACTCGGGCATGTCTGAATCGCCAGCGCCACTACTGTTGCACTATGGGGCCATTATCAAGTCAAATAAGCGTCACTTGAACTTCGATACCTGACAGTGGATCTGATAACCAAGAAAGTTACTAAGTTACTAACCAGCCGGTAGCATATACCGCCGGGATATGTGGGGGAAAGGGGTGATTTACGCCCCAGGCAGGAGGGCGCAGGCCAGGGGAGGTTTCATCAGTCTACTCGGAACTTCAAACAACTTAAAGCATGCATTGTCTATTTCTGGAGTTTGCATTTAATAGTCTTCAGACGGAAGACCTCAGGTAAATGAAATCGTAAAGGCAAAACCGCGGATAAAGAGGGGACTAGCGTAACTGAGATCTGTGCATAGTGACGAGACCCCACGGGGCACAGAGGCAGGAAAAGCGACCTCAACGCAAAATCAGCAGCGAAGGCATCCAGCACCCCACCTGCCTCCGGGACGAGGAGGCCCTGGAGCCGCCTCTCCTCCCCGTGCCCAGCGTTCCCAAGTCTCGGAACCCCCATTGAAAGACCCCAGCAAAAGGGACGCAGGACCTGCTGACCCCCACCCCTTACAGCCAGGGGGTGCCCAGGGGCGCCAGCGGAGCTCTCGGGGACTCCCTGCCTCGGTCTGCCCCTCGCAGAGATCAGGCCAAGAACTGGCGAGTGGGGAGTGAGGTGCGCGAAGCGGAAACGCGTGGACCCACGTACCTGCCTCCGCCTGGTGCTGGGCTCAGCCGGCTTTTATGAGGGGCTGCGCGTCCCTTCGCGGCGCACCCTGGGAAATGTAGTTTCACCTCTCCGCCGGCCCGGGCTTGTCCTCTCCAAAAAAAACAACAACAAAAAAACAAACAAAAAAAAAAACAGCTCCCAACTATCGCAGGGCAAGCACTTTCCAAAAGGGCAGTCAGAGATCAGATCCAGAAAGAAGGTGAGGCGAGAAGGTGGCTCCGTGGGCCAACAAAACTACAACTCCCAGAGGAACCAATGCGTCTTAAAGACATAGGCTCCTTTTCTGGGACTCGCGCTTTCAGGTTTGGGTTTGTTTGTTTAACCTTCTGGCCGGGACTTGCTTTTCTCCCGAGGGGGGGGAAAAAAAATCCTGGAGCAGGGCGGGGGAAGGGAGAAGCATAGATGTTGCCTGAGCTTGAACGGCTGCCGTTGGATTAGCAGTTGGTGGTAGTGCTTTCTGGGTTTTATGCACGTGGGTACTAACGGAAGACACTTCGCAACTCTGCAGTGGAAAGAGGATCAGCAGAGTTCTGAATGGCAGCCTTGTTTGTAATCGCGGGAAATTGGAAACGCTCTCTCTCTTTTTTCTTTCTTAATATATTTTATTAATATTTTACAGAGAGGAAGGGAGAGAGAGAGAGTTAGAAACATCGATCAGCTGCCTCCTGCACACCTCCCACTGGGGATGTGCCCGCAACCAAGGTACATGCCCTTGACCGGAATCGAACTTGGGACCTTTCAGTCAGCAGGCGGATGCTCTATCCACTGAGCCAAACCGGTTTTGGCAGAAATGCTCTCTCTTTAGGGCTCTGGGGAAATAAAGGCATATCCATGCAATGGAATACTATGCAGCAGTTAGAACCACGCAGAACTTTATGTACAATAGGAAATGTGTCCAAGACATTTTGTTAAGGGACAAGAAGCAAGTAGTTAGAGCCCTATGTACGCGGGAAGCCACTCATGTCAAAAATAATGTATATAGCCCTAACCGGTTTGGCTCAGTGGATAGAGCGTCGGCCTGCGGACTCAAGGGTCCCGGGTTCGATTCTGGTCAAGGGCTTGTACCTTGGTTGCGGGCACATCCCCAGTAGGGGGTGTGCAGGAGGCAGCTGATCGATGTTTCTAACTCTCTATCCCTCTCCCTTGCTCTCTGTAAAAAAGTCAATAAAATATATTTTTTAAAAAAGAAACAAGCTTCTACTCAAATTTCTATTTAAAATAATGTATATGGACACACAGTATGTGTGGGAACAGGACTGGAAGGGAACACACTCTGGGGCAGAGACTGCCAGGAACGGGGAGAGGCAAGGAGAACTTAAGCCTTATCTGTATTTCTGGAATTTTTCTTACAAGAAGGTACTTTCCAAATCTACTGTCATTAACAGGGAGCCAGAGAGGCCCTGCCTTCGGTCTCAAAGGAGATGGGGGACCCTACTCTGCCTCTGTGTAACCTTGGCCAGTCACTTGGTTACTCTGCGTCTCCTTGTCACCTGTCATCTGTAAAAATGTGTTAATCATAGGATTGAATGCTGAGATTGTTGTATAGTAAATGATCAAAAAGTACTAACCATTCAACAAGAGAAAAATTCTGAGATGTCCTAAATTGATTTATGGCAGGCTAGAGGGAGGGAGGAGCGGGAAGAGATTAATCAGTTAACAGAACCACAGGCCAAAACCGACAAAAGACGACTCACATTCTTGAATGTCTGTTAAAACTTTTGATTAACTTCCAGAGAGCTATCTAAAGAAAAAATAGCGAACCACTAGCAACGCCTCATCCTGATTATGCATGAGCTTTCTGGCTTGTTGCCCACAACCAATCCAGAAGCTGGAAATAGTTCTTCCTTACCGGCTATGCACCTGTCCTGGAACGGCTACGGCTGGACCTTTTCCCAACCCCTCTTGAAACAGAGCCAGTGTAAGTTCTTTCAAAACAGCTTACATCTTTCTTCACCAAACCCATCGTATAAAGGATCCAGGACTGGGCCCATGTTCTTCTCCATCTAGCCCTGCTACTGGTGATTTAGACTGTGTATGTCCCAGGACATGGTCCTTTTTCTGGCTGGCATATGACTCAATAAACCCTTTCTTTCAGAAAAGCTTTAGGCCACAAAGGTTCTTTTGTTTAACATATCATTATGACTATGTTTATTGTTGTTATGCTTACGCTGCCCCATTAAAGCAGGGTCTTTGGTTTGTCCACTAGAACAGTGCCTAGAACATTGTAGGTGGTTTAAAAAGTTTGTTGCATGAATGAGCCATCCCCTGCCAGTTTCCACTACCCACCTCCTCTCCCAAATTTTTCTCCTTCCCTCAGTCTTCTCCCACTGGGGTCATTCCCCCTCTTCACATGGCCCGGGTCTCACCCTCCTTCCCACACTGAAGTGCCTGTGCTTTCTTCTGTGAACCCAGGAGGCCTCCAGGGGAGTGATGAGCTAGCTGCCTCCCACTGCTGCTCTTCTCATCAATGCAGATCCCTCTCTGCAGTGGAGTGGGAGGCATCCCTGCAGCTACAGCTTTGGGGGTGGAAGGGTTCAAGGAAAACAATGTGCCCCCCAGGAGCTCAGAAGCAAAGGGTTTCACCCCACCTCCCCGGGCCGGCATGCTGGAGGGGTAAGGAGTGGTTCCAAGGCCACTGGCACTTTTCAGACTGAGCGGCAAAGATGCTCGAGGGATTTTGATAACATGAAGCCCTCCGTGCAATCTGTCAGCAGCAGACACAAAAACGCCAAGCTCTCAGCTCTGTGTGTAGCACCACTGTACGGGGTAGGGAAGACAGAGCCATAAAAAAAAATGTTCTGATGTTATCATCTAGGGTAGAACCTAGTGGTTAAATACAAGGATTTGAAATCTGACAAATCCTCCCCAGTTCCCATCATTCCCTTACTGTGTGAGCAAGCCACTGCACCTCTTTGAGCCTCGGTTTCCTCATCTCTAAGAATACAGTTTCCTCATCTGTATTTACCTAATCGGAGTTTTGGAAGGATTCAATGAGCTAACGCACATAAAGAGGTTAGCACGGCCCTAGCTGGTTTGGCTCAGTGGATAGAGTATCAGCCTGCAGACTGAAGGATTCCAGGTTGGATTCTGGTCAAGGGCACATGCCCGGATTGCAGGCTCGATCCCCAGTGTGGGCCGTGCAGGAGGCAGCCAATCAATGGTTCTCTCTCATCAATGTTTCTATCTCTCTCTCCCTCTCCCTTCATCTCTGAAATCAATAAAAATATTTTTTTTAAAAAAAGAGGTTAGCGCAGTACCTGGCTAGAGTAGGCGTCCAACTTCCTTCTTATTAATTAAACAAACATGCTGCCAATGAGTGAGGGTCCGGGAAGGCTTCTTGGTGGAGGTCCCATCTGCAGGGCCCCGGATGGGATGGGAGCAGGAAACCCCCTTGGGAGCCAGGACTGCCCACGCGGTATCTTAAGTTGGGTTTCTTAGATACAGAGCCTGAGACAGGGATTCCAGTGCAAATGATTTATTAAGACAGAGGGAAGCAGGATAGGGGAAGAAGCCAAAAGATGTGGCTGCATCTAAGTCTTGCCTCAGTCTGATCCTACAGTGAACTCTGGAACAGAAAATGCACCACCAGGTGTATCCCTCTCAGAAGCACGGGAGCTGGGCTTTGTACCACCTTTGGTCCTTCATGGGCCGTAGGCCACTAGGAGGCGGGGAAGGGAGGAGCACGATTTCCCAGGCATTTCTGGGAGAAACATGGGCTATGCGGGCTGAGCACAATTCGGAGAAGGGTGACGTTGTGAGCCACTAGCCGCCAACACAACTGCTGGAGAATGGAAAGCGATGTGAGCACCAGCATTTACTACAGGAGGACTGGTGAAGAGATAGGAACTGGGTGAAGACAATGGAAGAGGATATTAAACTTTCCTCTTGGGTCTTCCAAGAAGAAAATGAAACAGCTGGCATGTTTTTAAAAATTAAAGCACGACCCTAGCTGGTTTGGCTCAGTGGATAGAGCACCGGCCTGTGGACTGAAGGGTCCTGGGTTCGATTCCGGTCAAGGGCATGCACCTTGGTTGCAGGCTCCATCCTGGCCCTGATCCGGGTGCATGCGGGAGGCAGCCAATCGATGTGTCTCTCTCACATAGATGTTTCTCTCTCTCTGTCTCTCCCCCTCCCTTCCACTCTCTCTAAAAATCAATGGAAAAATATCCTCAGGTGAGGATTGACAACTAAAATCATAAAACAAAATTTCTTTTTAAAAAATTAAAGCACAGACTTGAAAGAATAACCAAACAGTGAACTCATTCCAGAGAGCTATTAAGTGGACTTTATTATTTTTTAAAATATATTTTTATTGATTTCAGAGAGGAAGGGAGAGGGAGAGAGAGATGGAAACATCAATGATGAAAGAGAATCACTGATTGGCTGCCTCCTACACACCATGCACTGGGGATCAAACCCACAAACCAGGCATGTGCCCTGACTAGAAATAGAACCCGTGACCTCCTGGTTCATAGGTCGACCCTCAACCACTGAGCCACACCAGCCGAGCTGGACTTTATTATTAAGTGGCCCTTCTCCCCTTAAGCCTGACCATCACCATTGGCAAATATCATGTGCAGTATTTTCCAAAGAGTGCTTCTATAGGATGTTAACAAGTGTTGCCACAGGAAGGGTGCATAATCATTAAACAAAGGTGGACAGGTTCATTTTCTTCTTACAACTTTTAAAAATCAACAAACCGGATAAACAAAATGTAGTGTAGCCCTACAATGGAATATTATTCAGCCATAAAAGAATGACATACTAATACATGCTACCACACGAATGAACCTCAAAAACAGTATGCTAAGTGAGAGAAGTCAGACACAATGACCATAGATTGTATGATTCCATTGATATAAAATATCAAGAATGGATAAATCTATAGAGACCGAAAATATTGATGGTTGCCAGAGACTGGGATGGGGAGATGGGGAGTGATTGCTTAATGGATACAGAGTTTTCTTCTGGGATGACAAAAATGTTTTGGAACTAGAGATATTGGTTCCAAAATATTGTGAATGGGATGTGAGGGCGGTCTGTCACCCCACTGATCTGCAGGGTTGATTAGGTTGATCTGGCTGACTAGGCAGGTGTCCCCTTTCTCGCTCACCTATCCATGCGCATCCCTCCCAGAGCTGCAAGCTGTGTGCTCTGTCAAAGAGGATGGCCTTCCCCCTGGAGGAGAGGACCGGTCTTCAATCAAGGGTATACAAGTAGCTGTGCTGCCCTGCTAGACCCTCCAAACAACCTATCAAGGTTCATTTGTAGAAGAACTCCGGGTTGGTAGAATTTAGGAGATAGATAGATAGATAGATAGATAGATAGATAGACAGACAGACAGTGATAGGGAAAATGAAACATTTTGGGGGGCTGGCAATCTGAATCTGTGCCATTAACCTAATGCACATTCTTACTAGCCTATAGTCTAGCCACCGCCCCTTTAATTGTCTGGTCCTGCAAGACCTGTTTACCCCCATTTTAGAGAAGCCATAAACCATCCCCAGACGGAGTTATCAGTGCTGGCGCCAGGCCAGGCCTTTAGTTGTGGTCTTGAGGCCCCAGCACAAGGGGCTCTTTAAGAACTTGCAAAGGGGGCCAGAAAAACCCTTATTTGGGAGACAAAGGGCTGGAAAGATATAAAAGGGGAGGGCTTCCTCCATGTTTTTGCTCAGATTTTTGGAGGTGACTCCACTGAGACCGCCGGCATAATAAACAGTGTAACTCCATTTCTCTGGGCATTGCTTGGTTTGTCTCTGGTCTTCTGTAACAATAGACTATTAAATACACTGAATTGTATGCTTTAAAATGTTAATTTTATGTGTGTGAATTTCACTTCAATTAAAAAAAAAAAAAAGCTCATCCTGGCTGGGTGGCTGGGTTGGTTGGAGCATTGTCCCATGCACCAAGGGTTTCGGGCTTGACTCCCAGTCAGATCGCATACCTAGGTTGTGGGTTTGATCCCTGATCAGCAGGTGTGTGGAAGGCAACCGATCAATGTTTCTCTCTCATATCGATGTTTGTCTCTCTCCCCTCCCCTATAAAATCAATAAAAATCATATCTTCGGGTAAGGATTAAGGGGGGGAAATCTCAGTGTGCTTGTTGCTAATGGGGTGTCCCTGCTCTCAGGCCTTCTCAATGGACAACAGTAGGGGAGGCGGAAATACCTATATGCATGGGAAACGTAGGCCAAGATATAAAGCCTTTAACAAGCATGTTAAGTTAGGGAACCCTTTTCTAGAAGAGCCTCTCTCAGGATCTGTAATGCAGCACAACCTGGAGAAGACTGATGGGGTGTAGGGGACATTGTGGGAAGTAGGTGCTCTGAAATGAGTCTCCAGGGTGCTAAGGATGGGGCACACATGAAGGGTGACTTCCGCTTTAACCAGCACCTTTATTCTGTCCTTGGAGAGACTGCTTCTCTGATCTGTGCATCAACTTATCCATCAGCACAATGGTCTCCATTGATATAATCAAAGGACAACTTAAAAAGCTTGGTATTTTTAGTATCTGCCAGAGGGTTTTACTTGATCTCTAGTTCTCAGAAATGAGGGTCCAATTCTTTGATTTCTGTATGCTTCAAGGTGCCTACCATTGTGCTTTGCACATAAGGAATAGGTGGCACATATTATATGAATGACCTTGGGCAAGCCACTTGACCTCCCGGAGTTGCCTGCCAGTTCCCTCTTCAACGGGGGTTCCTGCCAGAGGCCAAGAAGTAATTTTTCATTAATTTAATTAATATATTCTTGAAGGTCTGTTTGGACCTACAAAAGCCAGTCCCCTGCTTTCCAACAGTTTATTACCTAGTGAAATAATGACAACAAAAGACATCATCAATTGAAGCTTCCCCAATTCCATTCATTCAATCTTTAATTTGAACATCAACATTTAGATCATTTTCATATATATATATATATATATATATATATATAGAGAGAGAGAGAGAGAGAGAGAGAGAGAGAGAGAGGAAAGGAGAAATAGAAACATAAACAATGAAAGAGAATCATTGATTGGCTGCTTCCTGCATGCCCCACACTGGGGATCGAGCCTGCATGTGCCTTGAGCGAGAAACCCTGACCTTTTGGTTCATAGGTCAACACTCAACAACTGAGCCACACCGACTGGGCTAGATCATTTTTAATCTTTGCTCTTACAATGGTCTAACAACTATCTATTTCTACATGTGACCAAGAACATGTGCAAATAGGATACTTTTTTATAAACTGTTAAATGGTGTGTCCATGTGTAATTGTAAGATGTTGGCAAGCTGTTGTTCATAGAGGCTGTACAATTTCAGTCACACTGGCAGTGTACAAGAATCCTTGTCCCCCACACTCTTGCCAAGATAGTTATCAAGCTTTTTTATTTCTGCCAATCTGATAGGCGAAAATTGATATCTCAGTGCGGTTTTAACTTACATTTCTTTTATTAAGAGTGAAGCTCTGAGTCACGGCTGGGTTGCTCAGTTGGTTGGAGCATCATCCTGTGCACCAAAGGTTTGCGGGTTTGATTCCTGTGTGGGGCACAAACCTAGGTTGTAGGTTCGATCCCAAGTTGGGGCACGTGTGGAAGGCAACGGAGCGATGTTTCTCTCCCTCTCTCCCTTTCTCTCTCTAAACATATCCTCGGGTGAAGATTTAAAAGAAAAAAAGTGAAGCTCTGAGAAAATAAGTGTTGGAGGTAATGTGGAGAAATTGAAACCCTTGTGCACTGTTGATGGGGATGTAAAATGGGATAGCCACCATGGAAAACATTATGGTGGTTTCTCAAAAAAATAGAAACAGAATTATCATAGGATCCAGCAGTATCATGTCTGGGTATATAACTATAAAAGAATTGAAAGCAGGACTTGGAGAGATAGTTGTACACCCATGTTCGTGTCAGCATTATTTACTACAGCCAAAAGATGAAGCAACCCAAGTGTCCACCACGGAATGAATGGATATAATGTATACACAAACAATGGAATATTATTCAGCCTCAAAAAGGAAGGAAATCCTGACACATGCCACAGCATGGATGAACATTGAGGACATTATAGGAAGTGAAATAAGCCAGACATAAAGGACAAATACTGTATTCATACTCATATGATGTCACAGTCAAATCCACAGAGACAGAAAGTAGAATGGTGGTTGTCAGCAACTGGGGTCGAAGAGAATGTGAGGAGTTCTTGTTTAATGGGCTCGGAATTTGCAAGATGAAAACAGTTCTGTGGATGGATGGTGGTGATGGTAGCACAATAATGTGGATGTATTTAATGCCGTGAACTGTACACTTAAAATTGGTTAAGATGATAAAATTTTATGTTTTTTATAATTTTTAAAATAAATTTTTAAAAATGAAGCTCTGCATCTTCTCATATAAGAGCCATTGTGTCTCCTTTTCTGTGAACTGCTTGTTCATATACTTTTCACATTTCCTGTTGGTTTCTTGATCATTTTACTGATTTGCAAAAGCACTTTGTATTAGCCTTTTACCTCCGATGTACATTGCACATTTCTACCATTTTTCTATTGGTTTTTGTTGGCTATTGGTTTTGGTTTTTATTGGTTTTGGTTTTTAGCTAGGTTTGAGATAGAGCTCTGACTGAAATTTTTTTTTAACCATTTTATGATGGAAGACGTCAATACATGCAAAAGTAGAAAAAATTTTATAATGAACCCCAACTAACCATCATTTCTCAGCTCCAACAATTATCAATTTAGCCAACCCTGTATCTATACCTTCACCTCAACCCTAGATTATTTTGAACCAAACCCCAGATATCTTATCAGGATATAAATATGATTTCAGTATGTAGAACCAGGAAGTCGCTGGTTCTACTCCCGGACAGGCACATGCCCAGGTTTGTGGGCTCGATCCCCAGCAGGGGGCGTGCAGGAGGCAGCCGATCAATGACTCTCCATCATCACTGATGTTTCCATCTCTCTCTCCCTCTCCCTTCCTCTCTGAAATCAATTTAATATATATATATATATATTAAAAGAAAAGAATCATTGGAGGGGATTAAAGGGGGTAAAGGGGGACATATGTAATACTTTCAACAATAAAGAATTACTTAAAAAATAAAATAATGCCCTAACCGGTTTGGCTCAGTGGATAGAGCGTCGGCCTGCGGACTGAAGGGTCCCAGGTTCGATTCCGGTCAAGGGCATGTACCTTGGTTGCAGGCACATCCCCAGTGGGAGGTGTGCAGGAGGCAGCTGATCGATGTTTCTCTCTCATTGATGTTTCTAACTTTCTATCCCTCTCCCTTCCTCTCTGTAAGGGAAAGGGGGACATATGTAATACTTTCAACAATAAAGAATTATTTAAAAAATAAAATAACAATAAAAAATAAATAAAAAAGAATCAATGGAAAAATATCCTCGGGTGAGGATTAACATAAGTAAGTAAGTAAGTAAGTAAATGAATAAATAAATAAATAAATAGATGGAGAATGAGAGAGTCCAGAGGGAGTCCAGAGGGAGGTGAGCAGGGGCTCAGTAGAGTCAGGGAAGTAAAAAATTACAAAGGGTTGGTCCGTGTAAATGCTGACTAGGCCGGCTGTGTCTGCTTGCGGGAAATTATTGAGGTCAGGATCCTAACCTCCCACAGAGACTGGGAGACAGAGGCTGTATTCCTTCCCGGGGATTACATTTCAAGGGCATGGCTCTCAGGTCCTTGGGAAAGACACTCCTGAGTTGTAGGAGATACATATACATCTCAAAGGGACAGAGGCAGGAGTCACAATTATAAACCCTTTTCAGTAAATCCTCTAAGCAAGGGTGGTCACGAGCCTACCACGCGGTGTTGGCTAGAATAAACACCCAATTCTTTTGGCAGCCTTGCGCTTTATGAACTTTAAAGGGAGCGAGGGTCCTCGGGGATGTGGCCTTGAGCTGTTAGAAACTATGCTATTGTGTGTAAGTGTTTTCACGTACGGGAAGGGGGTGGATGGAATCATTTGTGTTGCGAGTGTCATTTTTAGACCAAGGTTGAGGCCTATGGACGAAGAGGTCTCAGAGGAGCTAAAGTTTGGTCCAGCAGAGAATCTTTCTCACCTGACAGCGTTAGAGTCTGGGCGGTGGCCACCACGTTTCCCCCTCGGAGGTCTCAGCTCCCGGAACATCAGGACAGAGGTGGTCGGGAGGTTCTACCCCGGTAGGTGTAAGAGACTCTCAGATACTTGACAGGCCAGGAACCCACCTCCTCACCTCTCACTCCCCCCCACGGACCCATTTTAGGTCAGAGCTCACCCAGAGGCAGCAGATGCTACTGAGCTGGGAGAACTCTACCCAACCAACACCAACAGAAGCCGTTCTCAAAGTGGTTCCCCAGCCCAGCCGCGTGGGCAGCACCTGGGAACCTGTTAGAAATCTCCCAGGCCCACTCTAGAGCTGATGAAACAGAACCTGGGGTGGGCGGGCCAGCAACCTTTGTTTGAACAAGCTCTCTTGGAGAATCTGACACAGGCCCAAGTTTGAGAACCACTGATGTGCAGGCCTTCCCTGTGCTAGAGGGGATGAAACGAAACGTGGAGGGTGAAACTGAGGCAGACCGGAGCTTCCTAAAGGATTTGAGCTCGGTTTGTAGGAGTGGGGAAAGGAGAAGACGTGGAAAAATATTTAAAATGTGTGCACGTTGCCCTACACAGTAAGGAACTGAGGGCATCTAACAGAAAAAGAGATGAGAATGGCATGAGAAGGTGCCCCAGCAGGTGAGTGCTCCAGCAAACCCGCAGACACTGGGGCCCCCTTCCCCAGGAGGGGAACCCCCCCCAATCACGCCCACGCAGCTCCCCGGGCGCTCTCGGCTCGGGCCCGGCCCGAGCAGCCCAGCTGCAGCTCCGGACGGCAGAGCCGGGCATGAAGCCAGGCTAGCCCCAGGTCAGGGCTCCTCGCGAGCACGGATGGAAACGGTACCCGGGGTGCGGCGCGGTTCGCGGGGCGGAGGCTTCTCCTGCAGCCGGGCTCGGCTGCAGCCGGCACAGCCGCGTCTAGGAGGCAGCCTGGGCTGGTTGGCACCTTCCTGGGAATCCAAGGTATGCAACCCGGGCCCCGGGGTACCTCACACCCCACATCCGACACTGGGAGCCCGGCCTTCTGGGAACGGGGATTTCCCATCCCCCACCCCCTAAAGAGCGGCAGACCCCCGGAGCCCCGGCCGAACTACAAAGCCCACAATCCCTAGGGCGCAGGCGCGCTGTTTTGGGGGAGTCGTAGTCCTGAATGCGGGGCGCCCCTATGGGCTCAGCAGCAGCTGGACTCCACCTCCCAGCATGCCCGCGCGCGCGCGGCAGGAGGAGGGAGGGGAGAGCCCAGAGGATGTGAATGGGGAGGGGGCAGCCGCCCCGCTTCCCCCCCACCCTCCCT